>NC_037681.1:34989727-35046112 GCF_003255815.1 Theropithecus gelada | reverse complement strand
CTAGTCCCAGCTACTCGGAGGCTGAGGCGGGAGAATGGCGTGAACCCGGGAGGTGGAGCTTGCAGTGAGCCGAGATCGCGCCACTGCACTCCAGCCTGGGCGACAGAGCGAGACTCCGTCTCAAAAAAAAAAAAAAAAAGATGTGACGAAGGAGGCAGAGGTCAGATTGATGTGACTGCTGGATATGAAGAATGGAAGAGGGCCATAAGCCAGAGGACACATGCAGTTTCCAAAGGGAAAGGCAAGGAAGTGGATTCTCCCCTAGAATCTCTAGAGAGAATGCAATCCTGCCGACATTGATTTCATGAGACTTCTGAGCTTCATAACTGTGAGATCATAGATTTGTACTGTCTAAACCACTACCTTTATGGTGGGGTCTTACACTGGCCCTGGGAAACTAGTACACTGGACTGTTCACAAACATGCTGTGGCCCCTTACTGCTCCCAGTGCGAGCAGGTGCTACATTGCCAGAAGTTCGAGTTTCCTCCTAATATGACTTCTAGGCCACATTTTCTACTGCCCCCATTCATGAACTCTGATGTACAGTGACCTAGATTTGTATCCTTTTTCTGACTTGCCTCCTAGCCTGCCATCTCTTTGTAACTACTATGCATTTGGCTTTGCCTAGAAGGTTGTTTTTCTTTTCTCCCTATACCAAAATTATTTTCTATCCTGCAAGGCTACATCCAAATGCCTTCATAGTCTTTCGAATCCTTGTTGACCCTTTGTCTTGGCTCAGAGATCTGTCCTTCAAGGCCTAGCTATGTGCAGACCAAGCTGACTAATAGAAAATAACCAAATAGCCAAAGCACGAGTATATTCAACATTCAATCTCTGTCATTGCCAGCTGTGTGCATTCATGGGAGCCCATCACTGACCTCAAGCTCCTGGGGCATTCTCTAGTTTCCAGAGCCCAGAGGCTGAGTTTGAGTCATTGACTTCATGGCTTTAGGGGCCCGAGAACTGGACCCCTGTGAGGCCAACCTGGCTGTTGTTGGTGTCCTTCCAAGCTCTGTCCTTGCCTGCCCCACCCTGACACCTTCGTGCACTGGTAGCTCTTTGTGAACTCTCACATCTGTTGATTTCAACACAAAAATCTCTACTTTTGTGTTGAGACTAAAAGTAATCACATTAGGAAAAAATAGAATCTTGACTGATTCTTTAAATCTGAGGGTTTTGGGTTTTTTTGATAGATAATAAGGTCAATCAAGGACAGAGGACCTCATGGCCTGTCTGTGACATTAGTTTTAATGGAATTAGTGCTCTAAAATAGCCCAATCAACTCAGAGAGCAAAAATGAAGAAACTGAAAAGAGAATTTACTCAAGGTCATACAACAAATTGATGATTGGTTCGTGACTTGGTTATTAGTTCTCATTGACTTTCTGGTGTTATATAATGTCTGAGTCTTACTTTCTTTACTTTTATCTGATTCCATCAACTCTTTTTCTAAGTGTAGCCAGGAAATATCTAGCAGCATGAGGCCTCAAATTCCAGATTCTGAACTTGAAAGTGATGAAGAAGTTTCACATTTTGAACAGAATTAGATTTCCGTTAAAAATTATAAACTATATGAATTATTAAAAAGAACTTTTTTAAAACACACAAAATTCTTTCAGGTTACTATCATAAACATAATTATCAAATGTATGTTCTCATTTAAAGAGATGGAAAATAATGTGGACCATTTCTAAACATATCCAAAGTAGATGTGTACACACACACACACACACACACACACACACACAGAGATCAGTGAAGAGAGCAATAAGGCTATTACCTCTATAGAACTTCTATATTACTTTTATAGATGTAAACTCTATATTTGTGTAGCCTAAGTTAGGAAAATGACCCTTGAGATAAAAATTGCTTGTAGGAATGCTCCTCAAAGCGTTGGCTTACCTTAGCCTGTTAGGACCCAAGTATCAATAAAAAAGCACAGTGGATATGCTACTTCCAAATCTTTCCCTTCTTTTTCAATGCCCTCCCTCTCTTTCTGGAAACTCAAATTGAATGAATAAAGCGAAATTAACTGTTCAGATTTAAAACTTCTTTCTTCACAAATATAGGTGAAAACCTGAACGTGTTGGAAGGTTGCTAACCTATGACACACTGAATATGTTTTAGTAACGTATCTGCAGAAAAGTGGCTGAATTTATTCTAATAAGAAAAATATTATGTTCAGAATTCCCCCTTTCTTAGTGATTTATATTTGAGGAAGTTTAGCCACTAAACGTATTTCTACCCTTAAATTATCTCACTACAGATCCAATAGAAGCCATCATACATAACAGCAAACAGAGATGGCCTAGGAATTCAGCTTAGCAAATATTTACTAAACACCTACCAGGAGCCAGGCACTGTGGCAAGTTTTGAAGAGAATGACATGAATAAAACATTGTGTCAGTTCTCAAGGACTCCACAGTGCAAGCCTGAAACTGCAGGTGTCTAATAAATGTTTATAAAATAAATGAAGGAAATGTAATCGAGGAGCAAGACCTATGAAGATGAGATTGTAATGCTTTTTGATTAGATCAGTGACAATGTATATGCACAAAATACAAATATAACGCAGAAGAGAGTGGCAGAGTTTGGGGAGGATGTGGAGAAGGACAGCAAAGTCACCTTCCAGAGGAGGTTACACCTGAGTTATGTTGTAAAAGATGAATAGAGATTTCTCCTGCAGAAAAGGTGAGGAGTCCAGAAAATCTTGGCCTTCAGCAACCTCGACCGAATTGAACACTTCCTTTGATCCTTAGAAAGCTGCATCTGCAGATAATCCTGGAGGAAGCTACCCTATCCCTGTTCATGCATCTACTAATAAAATAGATACAGTACACTTTTTCCTTTGGCCACATGAAGAAGAAACTTGTGCATGTTTTATGAATGGAATTGTAAATCTTCAAATCTCTTAAGCTGCCACTCTTTTGAAAAGTTTTAATGTCTTCTTTTACCTGTGAATTTATTTTTTATATTCCACTTGATGGTTGAAATGTGTGGGTTTTTTTTAATTTCTAGAAGTTTTCAGTCAGTTTTACATTAAAATAAATCTGCCACAGATATTTAAACTTGTGATCATCATTTGTCACATTATTCTGGTAGTAAACACACAATGCAATAACATAAGAGTAATAAATGATAATGATGATACTAATAATAAGAGTCAAACTAGTTATTTTCTCCAAGGAAGCTAATTCTTGTTTGTTTATAAAATTCTTTTGGGCATCTTTCAAATTAAAAACAAATGTGGAGTTAAGCCAGTTTTATTTCCTTGGAAAACTTACCTTGGTAATTGAGAATGTAGTGTCCGGATACAATTAATGGAGAATTTGGAATATTAGACAAGCTCTTAGGAATCCAGTGGGTCATCAACAGATTGCTTCAAATTTAAGAAAGAGATGCCTTCTCTTTCCTGGTACTTGAGTCATCTTTCATAGACATCCTCAAGTTGGCTTGTGTTGACCAAAACTTCACTTTTTCTTAACATATAGCATTCCATCCTGGAAGTAATAGCTGGTAGAAAACTTTGTTCTTGGTGTTCTCCTAGGTGTTTTATTTTAATTCCTGCCTTTTTGGAGTCTTGATTCTTCAACATACTTGTGCCTCTCTTCTTGCAAATCATTTAAAGATATGAGATCTGAACAAAGCAAGGCATATGCTGTCCTAATTTATACAATAAAATAAAACTGCTGCCTACCTAAATCCATTACTTTCTTTTAGTTTCCCCTACATGACCAACGTACCAATTAACTATTGTTGGGTGATTTCCCACAGCAATGCGAATCTCATAAAAAGATTTCTTACTGTCATTAAATGATTTAAATCAATTATGTAAGCAATAAACTCCCTTTATCTTCCAAATTTATTTGTCTTTACTTCTATCTGATTCCATGAACAGTTTTTGAGTTGTAGCCAGGCAATATCCAGCAACATTTGATCTCAAATTCCAAATCCTGACCTTGACATCTCAAATTCGAGATCTCACATAGAATTTAGTTAAAAAATTATTTATGTACCTTGTTCAATGACTGAGTTAAACAATATTTGTTGTTATTCAGTATTTCCTTTGTGTGTGTTGAGTCTTTCTTGCCATAGACTCCTAGATAATTAGGGCAAAATCAAGGCACTTCAGAAAGGTTGTGGCAGAAAATTCTTGTTATGACGGAGGCTCAAGAAAGTTAAAAAAAATCTTAAGAGATTAGGAAAGTGAGTCATCCTCCTCCTGGGTGAATAGAAGGGAAGGTTTTTTTTTTTTTTTTAAATATAAATGGACTTTTTTTTATTAAGTGAGAAGTTGAAATGTACAGGGCATATTTTTTAAACCTTCTATTGCACAAGCTGAAAGCTCTGGGAATCTACTTTCTTTTTTGTCATGTAAATGTTGTGAATGGACTAAAAGGTCTTTATTCTGCAGGTAGGGCCAGTGGGTGCCCTTGCACTCATATTAAAGTCAGAGGAGAAAACTGCTTCAGGATGAGATTGATGTTTGATGACAGAGTGGGGAAATATTTAAAGATCCAGTTTGATGAGAGCTCCACTGTACTCTAATAGTGAAAGAAGTTTGTGTGCTTTGGGCTTTGGATTTTCGATTGAAGTCTATTTTTTCATTCTCAGATATTTTTTAATTTGATGCTTACATTTCTTACATACTTTGATTGTTGCCTATCTAATTCTCTACTCTTTCACAAGGGAGCTATTAATTTGGACTCTTTTATAGTAGATTTCTTCGATTCTAGGGTATTGTTCCTTTGATTTCTCAAAATTGGATTCTTTAGTGATAGGGTGAATGTTTTAGACAATGACAACAAGCAGTCGTTAATATTGTTCTTCTATCTGGGAAAAAAATACCTTGATGTAATGTAAATGGATCTAGGAAGTGGCCAGGGCATAGTTAAATTTTTTAATTTCATTATCATATGTGACATTGATCCTGAACTATAGCTTATATTTTTCAAAGATGTATTTGCTTAGTTCCTCTTGTATTTAATTAGAAAAGAGTATATTAGAGGTATGAGGGGCTTCAGAAATAAAAAAACATCTAATTTCCCTTTCAAAATAGAAATCTCCTTTGAGAATTCAAATATAATGAGATATCTCTGTGTTTAATAGACTTTTCATCTGGTTTTAGTCTTGGAGATTTTTGACAATCTAAGGAAAGCTTTAAACCTTCCCTAACAAATGGGCATTTGCATTCATACACAGAATTTTAAGAAATTCACAGGCCTCTGAAATCCCATTCATGGGTTGCTTGGGGTTTCCATGGTCCCAGGTGAAGGTCTCTTCCTTGTCTCCAGCACAGTGATCATGCAATGCCACATAAAGAGCCTATGGCTTCCTTGGGTATCTCATTCTGGTTTTGTTCGACTATAACATTCTAAGTTCTTCTTTTTATGGAGTGGAAATGTATCTTCTCCTCAATTCTACCAAAAGTCCTTTTCTACTTCTTGGATTCCTACAGAATGATTGATCTCTCTTCCTGAAAACAGTGGCTCTTTTGTTTAAATATTTGACAACAAAATTAAAAGCCAGCCCTGGGTCTTGTTTTAAATGTACTCTTATTTTACCCGATTTTCAACTTTTCTCACTAACCTTACTACTTTAGCATAGAAAGAATTTGCAAATACAGGACATCAGTTGACTAGATGGTGGATAGCTTTTATAGAAAGAAAAGATTTGCAGAGGTCTTGCATCTTAAGATAAGCAGTGATCTGATTTCTACTAAAAATGTTTCAATATTCCCTACTAGGCAACTTAATAAGAATTGTGGTTTGGCACAGCTCTGATTTGTAAACTAGTATTTCTGGGAGATGAAGATAAAATTCTGATAACAGCCATGTTAAAGGTGAAATGCAGAAGAAACTACAATGTATTTGTAGGCATTCTTACAGATCCATAGTCCACATCCAGTGGCAGCTATGCCAGCTGACCCGTAAAAGACTAAAAACAACATCTTTTGAAGGAAAAGGAAAGAAAGCATTTTATGTCCAAGGAAGATAAGTTTTTAAACCAGACAGCATGATACAGGATTCACATCCCAGTCTACTCCTTAGTAGCTCTGTAAAATAGAACAAGTTACTTCACCTTTCAAATCCTCAACAGCTATATCAGGGCTAATAAAACAAAAGTGAGGATAATATTACTAATTTCTAAGGTAGTTATGTGGTGCATATCAAATAATAAATGTTACTCACTGGGTAGTTACTAATACCTGCTGGGATATGGAGATGATGATATTCCCTTCCAACTCCAAAGCACTCTGTTAACTTGTTCCTTCCTTTGATGTGTATCTAAGAGATGAGTGGGGCAGGAATTGTTATCCATATTTCCTTGTGAGGAATCTGGAAACAGAGCTGTGATGTGCCGAACAGGCATATAGTAAACAGTATGATTATATAGTAAACAACATGCTTATATAGTAAACAACATGCATACAGTAAACACAAAATTTAATTCCAGGTCTATTCGGTAAATTAAGTCAGTTTTTATATATTACTGGCTTCAAAGTTCTTATAAGAGGAGGTTGAAATTAAAATTTCCTTACAAACAGTACGATAAAATTAAAAAGTTCCAAAGCCAAACCACCATAGACAGAGTTGACCAAATAGATGGTTGAGAACTAGCTCTTGGATTCAGGTTCATTGGTTAAATCAGACATGTAAATAGGAGTTAGAATGGCTCCTACTCCTGCCCATGAAGGAATAAACACCCTGGGAATTGCTTTGACACTGCAAACAACTACAAGACTGGTCAAAATCTATGGAACATTTGCTTTAAGATATTGGATAACCAGCCTGTGCAAAACTGTGTGTACGATCTCTAAGAGAATGGAAATCAGTCATGTGAGCTTTGCAGTCACTCTACCTCTCTGCCTGGAGGCAGTTTCCAGGCCCTGGCAGGGGAAAGAAAAGCCCAAACAGGGCCCAGAGTTCCCCTGAATTGAGAAGAGCGAGGTTGACATCCTAGGCAGTTAGCATTTTGGAGACAATCACTGGAGAGAAGGGAGCTGAGAAGGTCTGCAGAAGATCCCCTAGAATCTCTATCTGAATATTGAGGTGCACCTGTGTGGGGTAAAACACCATGAAGTTGAACAATTCTAGCAACTCATAGAGGACTAGGAATAGTTTGCATTTCCACAAGCTAAATAAAAAGACCTGATAAAACATACATAAGTGTGTAAAGTGCTCAGAAAGGCATAATCTTAGTATTTAGTACAGCCTCAGTTACTTAGTTTTAAACTGAAGGCTACTCTAGATGCTCCCTAAGAGACACACAAATAAGCTTTAAAAGGATCAAGCTGATCCCAAGGAATGTAACTGCCACAAAATCCAGCACCCAACAAACAACACTACACAGTGTTTGACAATGTTTGATATCTAGTCCAACCAACAACACTACACAGTGTTTGACAATGTTTGATATCTAGTCATATGTTACTTGGCGTACCAATAATTAAAAAAAAAACTAGCAAGAAATACCTGAACTTATGGGATGAAAGAGTAAAAAAATGAGGCATTTTCTTGAGAAAGAGAAGTTGCTATGCTGTGAATCTCTACCTTCTCCACACCAAAAATATAGGGAAGGGAAGGGAATGGAAGAGATCTTCAGCACATCAAGCACTGCGTGTGTGTGTGTGTGTGTGTTGGGGGGTGGGGATGTGTATCCATGGGACAATGTGGAGAACTTGAAATAATTCCCTACATTTTAGAGATTAACAGTCAAAAAAAAAGTGAACATAGCTCACTCCATCTTGCTTCTACCCCCCATAATCTAACTGCCTTTGCTCGTTCCTGCATGTAGGCCAAGCTAACTGTGGGAGGAATTTAGTTTATAGTTTACCTTTAACTCAAGGATGATTATAGTCCTTTCTGGAAACTAACCCTCAAGGAAATAAGGAGGGCACACACACAAGTAACAATGTTATGTTAAAAATTGACAGGAGCATTGTGTCCTGACCAAGGACAAAGAAGTTCTGCAACCCCTTCAGATACCTGCTGACACTGGATGTCTGTGATCACCTCTCACCTCCTGACCTCAACCTCCTTTATGTTCCCCCTTCCCCAAAATAAAAAGAAGCTTGAGATTCATGCTTTTTATTTTTATTTTTTATTATATTTTAAGTTCTAGGGTACATGTTCACAACATGCAGGTTTGATTCATGCTTTTTTAAGATGGTTCTTCGGGACCTTAGTCCACCATCTTCCCAGCTTTCTAGTTCTCTGAAACAAGTCACTTTCCTTGTCCCAACATGTTGTCTTTCAACTTATTAGCTATTCTGTGACAAGCAATGCAAGTTTTGGACTCAACGAGACCAGCAGACAGATCCCTGAGACAGCTAAAGTGGCCCTTGGCAGTAGGATGATGGAGGCTGACAGCTAATTGAATTGTTCTTCAGCGTGTCCGAGCGATAGATGTGTGAATGTTTTTCTATGGATCAAATATGATGACATGAGAAAGAAACCCAGTGTTTATCATTTTGGTTCCTGTCAAGTAAGCCACTCTAGAAAGCCAGAGTGTTTCCCATTAGAGGTGAATGCCAGAGTCAGGAGCTGAGAATGAAATTGCAAATGGCAAGAGATGTATCCATTATCCAAGGCCAAATAATTGTTTGGAGAAAGATCACTACCATGGGATTTGCTATCAAAATGACCTCAAGAGAAAGACTTACCTTTATCAGACAGACCAGAAGGTAGGAAGTCACCTGTCAGGTAAGAAGTTTTTACTACCTATCTCTTCTTCTACTAGATTAAACTGTCAAGGCAGGAAGAGTAGTTAGCTAGTAGTGATGGAGATGAGTGGAGAAAGAGCTGGTCCCAACACCTCACCTTCCTTAGAGGGAGGCAGCAGCAGCTACAGGTCTTAGCCTGGAGGAAAATGAAGAAAAATCCAACCTTAGATCAATATCTTAAATTTAGTCCATTCTAACTTTTGAATAAAGCTGGGTTTGTTATTTAAAGTGAGAAATTCTGTCATTTGTGACTATGCCAGAAACAGGCATGGAATCTGCCCAATTTCATTTTTGTATCAGGGAAAGATTAACTCTATTTAATACATTTTATAGGGGTAGCAAGAGACCAGTCAAAAGAACATAGAACTCTGTGGTCAATAAACCAGTTACACTTCTTATGATAAATCAGAGCTATGTCTGTCAACACTTGTTGGGACTTATTCAGATAAAGCTACCTATCAATCTATTTGTACAAAATGACTATTCAGTTCTGTTGATTTCAACACTTACTATGGGGCATTCTAAACCTTTCCCTATATGGGGTTCTGTGATAAGAAACAGTCCTTCCCTCAAGGATCTTTCAGTCTAACTGAAGATATAATCCTGTAGACAAACATAGAATATCTGTGATATGTGCAACAATAAAGTGATATTTGGAGAAACTGTTTTTTTTGTTTTTTTTGTTTTTCTTTTTTAGTGATAGTCTTCATTATGATAAAGAATCTAACCTTGCTTTGGCAGAAGGAGTAAGAAAACCTTGTGATTTTTGTTTATTTATTTATTTATTTACTTACTTATTTTGAGATGCAGTCTTGCTCTGTCACCCAGGCTGGAGTGCAGTGGCACGATCTCAGATCATTGCAACCTCCGTCTCCCGGGTTCAAACAATTCTCCTGCTTCAGCCTCCCAAGTATCTGGGATTACAAGAGTGAGCCACCATGCCCAGCTAGTTTTTGTAGTTTTAGTAGAAACGGAGTTTCACCATATTGGCTAAGCTGGTTTCAAACTCCTGACCTCAGGTGATCCTTCTGCCTTGGCCTCCCAAAATGCTGAGATTACAGGCATGAGCCACAGCGTCTGGCCTTTGTTTATTTTTAAGAGACTTAATAAACAATTGTCCCTGCCTCTGCTGGTAGGGAAAGCTGGTCCTTGGGGAAGAGGAAAAACAAGTTTGAGGGGGTATGGCGTCCAGTGATGGGGAAGAAATTGCTGTTTCACTCTCTTCACTGTTTAGGCTGAGTAAACTTTAGAGTTCTTGGGAAGTTAATAGGTAGGATGGCATAAGAAAAGCGAGTGAGAAGAATATAAATACCTCAAGTGGAAGACAATGGATTTTTCTCAAGGAAGTGATTCAGAGGCTAATGGGAAAAATACTAGAGATGCAATTATATTCGCACCCCAGTCTGGGAAAGCAAGGTTGTATCTGTTATATACTGAGGTACAGAGGAAAAAAATGACTAACAGTGACCATGGCTTGAAGCTGAGAAGGCTCCCAAAGTACTGTAAGGTCAAAATAAGCAGCAGATCGCCTGCTTCTTGAAGGTAGGATCTGACCTAGGTCCTAGAGCTGAGCTAGATAGACAGTGACCAAGACACAGAAGCAAGGACTTTGGATTTTATACCAAGTGTAATGGAAAAACTTTGAGGGTTCTGAGCAGAAAAGAAACTGTGTAAGATTTATGCTTTAACAATAATATAAAATAACCTGCTTGCTAGGTTGATAATAGACTGTTGGGGACAATACTGGAACAGGGGGACCAATTATGAGTCTATTGCAGGATTCTAGGTAAAAGATAATAGTGTCATCATTCCAGAAGAATGATGATAATGACTTGGCCTAGCAGTATGGTTATTATACAGTTATAGAAGAGCACGAAGTTATAGAATTGTGCTGTATTTCAAAGGTAGTTCCCCTGGAGTTTGTTGATGGAAGTCCCCTGGGGTTTGTTGATGGCTTAGATGTGGAGAGTGAGAGAATAAAGGACAGTTGGGCTAAACAATGCATGAACATTTGGGCAACAGAAGGTTTGCAGAGGCTATTACATGATTTCATTTTACTGAACGAATGGTTTTAGGATGGCAATTACATAAGCAAATGGAGGTGGCAGTTTGACATAAGAATCTCAAGTTTAGAGGAGAAACCTGATTGAAGATATAAAATTGGAAGTTGCCATCATATTGAAGAAATGGTATTGAAAGCCATGATTCTAGATGAGGTCACCTAAGAGTGTCAGCAGATTGGAAATAGAAGAATAGGGGAATAGAGCCTGGAATACCCTATCATTTAGAGAGTAGGATAAGGGGATTCAGCAAAATGTGGGTCAACTAAGTAGAAAGGACACTAGAAAAATATTTTGTCCAGAAAGTCAATACAGAAATGTTTCAAAAAGGAGGAAGTGATCAATTGTGTGAAAAGCTGCTAAGATTTTGAGTGAGATAAAAACTGAGAATTGACCATTCAATTTAGTAATAAGGAAGATATTGACAACAGCTGTCTCAGTGGAGTGATGGATTTGAAAGCCTGATAGGGATGCTTTCAAGGGGGAATGGAGAAAAATAATGCCAAAGATAGTCATAACAGACAACGGCTGCATAGGGGAGCAGAACAATCAGGAGGCAGACAAAATCAAAGATGTTTTTTGGATGGTAGAAGACCTTACAGTATGCTTATATCTAGATGAGGATAAATCAAGAGAGAGGAGAAAACATGACATAGAAGAAAAAATGAGAATTACATAGTAATATCCTGAGTGGATGGGAATGGATGTGATCTAGTGCCTGAAAGAAGGATTGACCCAAGTTAGGAGTTATGATGGTTAATACTGAGTGCCAACTTGATTGGATTGAAGGATGCAACGTATTGTTCCATGGTGTGTTTGTAAGGGTGTTGCCAAAGGAGATTAACATTTGAGTCAGTGGCCTGGGAGAGGCAGAACCACCCTCAATCCAGGTGGGCACCATCTAATCAGCTGCCAGCATGGCTAGAATAAAACAGGCAGAAGAACATGGAAAGACTAGACTGACTAAATCTTCTAGCCTCCATCTTTCTCCCATGCTGGATGTTTCCTGCTCTGTAACATCAGACTCCAAGTTCTTCAGCTTTTGGACTCTTAGACTTACACCAGTGATTTGCCAGGGGCTGTCGGGCCTTCAGCCACAAACTGAAGGCTGCACCATTGGCTTCCTCACTTTTGAGACTTTGGGACTTGGACTGGCTTCCTTGCTGCTCAGCTTGCAAATGGCCTATTGTGGGACTTCACCTTGTGATCGTGTGAGTCAATACTCCTTAACAAACCCCCTTTCATCTATCTATCTATCTATCTATCTATCTATCTATCTATCTATCTATCTATCTATCTATCTATCTATCTATCATATTAGCCCAGTCCCCCTAGAGAACCCTGACTAGTAGAGGAGTATAGTTGTTCATTATCACAGAAGTGAAAGGAGTGTCTGTGGGTATAGACTGGGCTGATATTTCCAGGCTATGTACATATATGATAGCTCTACTATGTTTAAAGCTGCCACCTATTCAGACAGATCAACACCCATGCTTATCAGTTGTTAAAACTCTGTGAAATCATAGGTATAGCTATTGGGTAAGTTTATAGTTTGGGTGGTTGGAGAAGGTAGGCATTTCTTGTGGTAGTTCTGTTTGTTAGCGAAATAATCAGTGAATGTCAGCAGCTGAGAGGGAAAAAGTAACTAGAATGTTTTAAGATTTGAGGAAGTAAGATAAAGTCTGAAATAGTGACCCTAGAGAATGAGAGAGTGAATGAAAATGTGTTTGCATTTGGGAGAAACTTTGAAAGCACGCTTGAAACTTGTGATCATAAATTAAAATTGAGATCCATAGGCATAAAAGTATATCTGTTTTTTTAAATCTAGTTTTATTTAGCTCCTTAAATGTGGGTATAAAGTAGAGTGAAAGTTGGGTTTAACCAGGGTTGGCATGTTGCAAGGATAGAGAGAGAGGTACAAGAGAGTTGAGGGTTATAATGATGAACCAAAAATCAAAACCAGAAGTGAGGTCACTTATCATAGTGAAAAGGTGATAGGGCTTTGACCTTTGCAGGGATGATACAACTTGTAGAGTCATGTGACTAAAAGAAATATGGATGAAAGATACGTGGATGGAGATTGGGTCACTTAAAAGAGAAATTTTTGAAGAAGTATGTTATCAACAATGAAAATGGCTAAGGGAATGACAATAGGAGTGAGTGGTAAATGGAGTAGAAGTGGAGTTTTAGGGGTAAGAAATTGAGAGACCCGTTTGTTGGTTTTATCATTTACCTGGATTTTGAAATCATCATGAATGAAGGTAGAAATGGAGGTGGTGAGGCAGAGTGACTCACAAGTCTTCGATGGATAAATGGGAGTGAACATGGTCATCCATGGACGACCTCATAGGGAAGTATAGTAGATGAGGCCATTTGCAACAAAGGCGCCAGGGGATTTGAGGCAAGCTGAAGGTATAAAATCAGGAAATGTTAACAGGGAGTCTAGACAAAGTTTAATCTTAGCTCCAAATCCTGCTGTAAGTAGGGTGTAGGGGAGAAACCATACCAGTAGCTACTTAGGACCAAGGGTCTAGAATTCCTCATTCAATGTGCTCAGTGAACTGCAGAGAATAAGCCAAAAGTTTGAAATTACACTAACTCAGGCTCAAACCCCAGCCCCTCTAGTCACTAATGGTGGACAAGTTACTTAATAATCCCACTGAGCACAGGCTTTGTGACCCCCAAAATGGATGGAGGTGAAATGAGAAAATGTATAGAGAGCTGCTTCCCAAATTGTGAGGCCTGTTATCAATGGGAGAAATTAATCAATGGACTTCTTCTGCCTGTCCAAACGCTGTTCTTAGCCACAGTTCAGGCCTGTCTCATTTTTTGATGTATATGTAATTTGTGCATTTGATCATTCAAATAATTTACTTAGCCTATTTTAAGCAGGGTCTTGTGAAGATGAATAAAGTCTAAATCTTCAAATCCCTCCAAGTTGGGGACCCTGTTTTTGATTATTGTAACCCCCGATGTGTGTGTGTAACCATTTACAAAACATCTTCACGTATGTCACTTTATCCGACCTCAATGTTACAGCTTTGGAAAAGGAGTTCAGAGAGTCTGACTTGCCCACAGTAATGACAAGTAATGAACCTGGGATTCCGTCACAGGGTCCTGACTCCCCAGCCACTTCTCTTGCCACTGGGAATATAGCTATTTTTGTGTGTTTTACGAAAATAGACTCCTGCCTTATGCATTTGCCTTCTCTCTATGCTGCTTTGTGGGGAACTCGATCAGTCCAAGAAACAAGTTCAGCCTTTGGAAATATTTGGAGAGAAGTAGCAGAAAACAATGGTGCTTAATCAGATGGAGTTGGTGAGATTATGTGTGAAAAAGTTTTGTGAACTGAAATGTTATTATAAAAATATAAGGTGGATTTATTTTGTTTTATTTTATTTTATTATTTTATTTTTTATTTTAAGTTCTGGGACACATGTGCAGAAAGGGCAGGTTTGTTACATAGGTATACATGGGCCATGGTGGTTTGCCGCACCCATCAACCTGTCATTTAGGTTTTAAGCCCCACATGCATTAGGTATTTGTCTTACTGCTCTCCCTCCCCCTTGCCGCCCACCCCCTGACAGGCCCCAGTGTGTGATGTTCCAGGTGGATCTTTTTATAGACATGATAGTGGAGGTTAGAAAAATCCAAACCAAACTAACCAGGTGACTTGGAGCCCCACAGAGACACTCTCTTATCCTCCATTTTCTCTGTATAAAATGAAATCAATAATACATTCCCTGTAGGGTTGTCATGTGGCTCAAATATAATGGACAAGAATATTCTTTTAAAATTGAAAAGTGATTTGTCAAAAAATGGACCTTAATAGTTCTGCACTTTAAAAGAAGCAGCCTCCAGACTGTCATGCCCAGGGAGCTTGAAGTGACATGCAGTACCTGTGGTGGGCAAGTTCTGGAGGAGCTTTCAGAGCACATAGACCCCCTTGGGACCCCTGCAGATACACTATGTTGGTGGCTATCCAGAGAAGAATTATTCCTCCTGAACACTGATGACAAGTGCTAAGAGATGCAGATCTGCAGGGGCAGATTGGGCCTCCAGGGAGCCTAACTACAGCTTCTGCAATAAATGGCACCATGCCCCATGTTCTCTCTTCTCTCCTGTTTATTCGATAACTCCATTCACACAAAGAGGTAAAAGACTGATAGAGATTCAAGACTGCATTTGTCCACAGAGGATCTATGCTTCACTGTGGGATACAGCCTTGATTTAAATAATTGCTCCTCTAAATGTAGACTTGAATTCACAAAAGATTAACATCAAAAGAGACATTTTGAAGAAGGGTTGGGGGAGAGCGAAGAGACTTCTGGGATCCCTGAAACTTTATCACTCATCCTGCCTTTCCATGGTGCTGTCTCCATCACACAGCACGGATGGGAAGGGTACACAGCAGGTTCTCAGTAAATAAAAACTGTATTCATTCTTAATAAATCTTTATTTATAATCTTTAAAGAACTCTCAATAAAAGAATCACCTTTGCTGTTGATTGAGCTAATGAAACATATTTCCAGGGTCATTGAAAAGCAGCTTGGTAAAATTCAGGACACGATTCCTGTTGTAAATCCACTGAATGGCTCACTGCTGCATTTTATGTCCTGTATCCTGTAACAAAGTGGTCATTTCATTTTCTTTGTAAATAACTTAAGTATCTTTAATTTATTTCCAGAGCATATTGCACATTACATCTTTAAAAGGCTTTTGCATTTATTGTTCTTTTCTCTGCCTGCTTTTATGACTAAGCACAGACCACTCAAGACATTGATGCAGGATGTTGGAGAACAGTTTTAATTTTTTTTTCCCTTTCTACATTTCCTCCCTTAGAGGATAAATTTAACTTTCTCTTCCCAATAGTCTGCTGTACACAGTTGAGCTTGGCACTTTTGCTGAAAACTATGAGTCATTTTTCATAAACAGGGACTGTCATAAGTACTTGATTCACATTATAACAACAACAAATACAGAAAAAGGCCCAAACTGAATAAGTTCCAAATTTTCAGATGTTCTACAAAAATAGGGGGTGGGGTGAATCACTGTCTTTGGAGAAGTTTTTTGGCTCCATGGGTCTCATGATTTTAATGTGTAAAATTTGTAGGATAATAGGAGTATAATAGCTATATAGCCAGCTTCACAAAAATCATCTCACGGTTATTAGGCAATATTATTTGCAGGTATGGCAATATTCTTCTACTGTTTTTGAAAATATATGTAGTTGTTAGTAGAGTCTATTTTATTTTATAGTTTATTTAAATCATTATACTTTTAAAATGAATTATTTTTCAGACAAGAACATCGTATACACAGTAGTGAAATTAGAATGTTTTAAGTATAAGTAGGTTAATATTCAATAGAGTAGGCAATTTAATAAAGCAGTCAGACAAGACCAAGTTAAGAGTGTGTTGGGGAATCATGCTTCTATTGGGAATGTGAAAGTTTGAGGCACGTGGAAATTAAGTTTAGGCACTTTCCATTTGTGGAATGCATCAAAGTCAGCATTGTATGATACTTACTGAAAAAATAAAAACATTTATTTATTATGTGAACTATAAACTCATGTAGCTCCCTATCTGTATAAGAGTAGATAACCTAGGGAATGAGACTTCACCAACTGATTGGACAGAGTCAGATTACAGGATAATTCAATTAATCAAAATTTAACCATCCTATGGAGGTTTCATACCACAGAATCAGAGTGCAGTGATCAACTATGGTAATAGCAGGAAGCTACTGTGGTATTTTAGAGGCAACAAAGGTAGGGAATGGTTGCAGATTTACCTGTGGAATGTAACTGATTTATGAATTAACAATGTGATATTATATGGTAGAAACCATGAGTTGCTTATCTAAAACCTACTCTCTTTTTTCTTAGCAGTAGAACCCTGATATACAGAGCAGTAATGTACCCAACTAAAAAGTCTTCCAATTGAACCAAATCCCTTTAAAGAGCTCTCAAAAAGTCTCACTCTTCTGTTGCTACTCACATAGGGATGTCTCTCAGATGCAAAGAAAGTCAGGAAATGCATTCTTTTTAGTTCACATATTATAAAGTGGAAGAGGACATCGAAATCACACAGCCAAATATTCAATTTTATAAGTTGAGAAACTAAGACCTAGAAAACAAAAGCTACATTTCCTGGCTTTTTTGTAGCTACAGAATGGTAATGTTATATATCTGGTGACAATGGAATGGGGATTTTGGCCTTAGCATCTTTCCATCCTTCTTGCTTCAAATCTAAATATAACAGCTGGAGCTTCAGCAGCTATCTCTTACCATGAGGTATACTTGAACATGAAAGCCATGTGCTAAAGATGGCAGACTAGAAAGAGGAAAGGATTCAGTCTCTCTAGGAGTATCAGGCAGACGTACCTGTCATGAAACACCTGTGTCTTAACATATTTTATAAATTTCTCTTTTACAATCAATGTTTCATAAAGTTTTCTTATTTTAAATGCAGCTGAATCCATCTGAACTGATACATAGCCATGAATACAGTGAGTGAGAGAAAAAACAGGGTAAATATTTAGATAAATTTATATTTAAATAAAAAGGTAGATGGGAGATCTCAGAAGAATGCTCTGCTCCAGTTCTTAGAGAGAAAGAACGAAAAAAACCCAAAACCAAAACCAAAAAAACTTATAAAATCAAAAGGAGCTGTCCATGGTCCTGCATTGGGAATTTAGGGTGGTGGGAACTTAAAAGTAATGGTGTTTATTTGGTACTCAGTGTTTTCTGTGTGCACTTTTTCCATGGGAATTTCTTGTGGAAGGAGCGCTTGTCAAAGACAATTTTTAACAATAGCTACATTATTGAATACACATTTTGTAGAAAAACAAATACAGTGACCTTGCAGATAGAGGACTATGATCCATGATCTTTACAGCAAAGACAATCTGAGTGCCAGAAATTATAAATATGTTACTCCTGGTCATAATGTTAATAAGTAATAGATGTAAAATTCAATCCCAGATATGCATGACTCTGTAATCTGTTAACGAGTTATCACAATACATCATTGATAAACTAATCTGCATTTATTATATAACTACTAGGCCCAGTAATGCATCAGACACTGTACAATGATTTTTAAGAATCCCGAGAGCAATATTGTAGATAATAAAACTGAAGACCATGGAGATTAGGTGATTTCATCAAAGTTAAGTGGCCAGTATGTGGGAGAGGTATGATTCAGATTAAGCCCTTGCTAACTCTGAGACTGGGACTGGGGTCTTGGATTTGAGGCGGATGCCCAGATATGGCAACTATGTGGCATTCTGGTAAGATAAGAATGACATGTTCACTGGTACTGAATCCACTCTGCAGAATTAGAGGTGTTTGCATGCTGTCTGCTTGGAAAAGTTGTGCAGTAGAAGAGCACATGTGATATCAATTAGGAGAGAAGAGAGGAGCTTATCTTTGTGTGTGTGTGTGACAGATAACACAAAAGCTCTGTGTAGAAGAGATCACCTGGGTTGAAAATCCTAAAGAAGAAAGCCCCTGAGGTCTATAGCCAGGCTGCACTCCTCAGCCTCAGCAAGCTGCTCTTAAAGAAAGGACCATCTTGGTTTCACATTCTAAAGTCCATTTTCTAGTCTTTTCAAAGAGTTCAAAATAAATTTGAAAGCTGCTTGAATAATGTGAATAAATAGGCACTTACTGATAGATAGAAATATGTATTATACTGCAGAAATAGCAGTGGAGTGGGAGTTAAGAAACCTTCTGTTCCCAGTTTGCCATTTATTTCCAATGTGACCTTGGACAACTCACTTTTCTCTGGGTCTCAGTTTCTCTATTTGTAAAATAAGACATTATTAGATGAGATGACCAACTCCTCCCAGTTTCCCCAGCACTGTTCCAGCTCTAAAACTGAAAGTCCCACTGTGTGGGAGCCCTCTCATAGGGAAAACCAGAATGATTGGTCCCCCTAACATTAAGGTTATGTGATGTGGATGTTCTCTTCTATTTCTGACTCCAAATTCTTCCCTCTCTGGTCTCAGGTTTCCTATCTGAAAATTCTAGACTTGGATTTACTGAAGAGGATGGAGGCCTGGGGTGACCAACCATCCTGGTTTCCTGGAGGTGATTCCAGTTTTAGCTCTGAAAGCCTTATGTTCTGGGAAATCCCTTAGTCCTGGGCATACTGGGACATTTGGCTACCCTAAGGGCAAGAAGCCTTCCGGCTCTGCCCTCCCAGATGTGGAGCTGGCCTAGTTTATGATGCAGGCCTAGCCACATGTACTATAGTAGACTTGATCTGACCTAACTGGCCTAATTAGCTACTGGCTCTCAAAACATTGTGAGCAGAAGGCTGGGTTGAGCTAGTTAAGAGGCTTATGATTAATACCCTCAAAGGTTCATTTTCCCAGGCAAATCTATACAAAGCTGTATATAATACCACAACAATCAAAGCAATGCCCTGATCTCACACATGCGTTTACCCAGGAAAAAAAGCTCAGGCAGTATTCTAATGAGAGATTTTATGCTAAGAAAGAACATAAAGACTGACCTTTGATTATGATACAAGTTTAATTATTTTATTTATTTTTGGAAGCTAATTTTATGATTCTTAACCAAGTGGCTGATACTGGGAAGGGGAGTTGCATTAGCACTTCCAGGACAGGGATCAGTATTGGCAAGCTGGTTACCTTTAGAATTCCTTGGGGATGCAGTAGGAATAGCCTTGGATTTGGGGCAGAAAAGCAGGGATCATAGACTGGCTCCACCAATTACTCAGCTTGTACCACTCAGTTGTTGTCTTTGGGCCCTGAGTTCAATGGCCCTCAATGCCCATCTGCCTATAGTGATGATAGTGCTGCTATGGTAGACTGTTTTATTGTTAAAAATGTTCCCTGCTCTTCCCTGGAGCAGGGACACGGGTACTCCTTGTGTGAAGAAAATCCTTTTCATCAGCACTGCCATCAGGCTTAGCTGTGTGATGTGCTTTTTCCAGTGGAGTGTGAGCAGAAGCTTTGGAAGGCAGCACCTGATGCGTATCTCTCTGTTGCATCTGCTGCAACATCTCTTTCTCGCTTTCAACTCTCTGCAACAAAGCCGGTGTATCAGTTTGTTGGGGTTGCCTAACAAAGCACCACACACTGGGTGGCTTAAACAACAGAAATTTATTGTTTCATACTTCTGGGGGGGCTACAAATCAAAATTCAAGGTATTTACAGGTTTTTTTTTTTTTTTTTTTCTTAAGGCTGTGAGAGAGAATCTGTTCCATGATTCTTCCATAACTTCTGGTGGTTTGCTGACAATCTTTGGCATTCTCTGGCTTGCAGAAGCATCATCCCAATCTCTGCCTTCGTCTTCACAAGGTGTCCTCCCTGTTCCCATATCTGTCTCTATGTCTGAATTTCTCCTCTTATTCGGGCGATGGTCAAATTCAGTTAGGGGTCCACCCTAATGACATCATCTTCACCTGGTCAATGGTAAATATCCTATTTCCAAATAAGATCACATTCACAGGTACTGAGGGACAGTACTTTATCATCTTTTTAGGAGGACACAATTCAACCCACAATGACCAGCGATGGTCCAGATAGAGCTGCTCTGTCAGCCGGAGTCCTAGATTATAAATACTGTGGAACAGAGGCACAGCCAACCCACATTGAACACGTATGTGAACAAGAAATGCATCTTTATTGTTGCAAGCCACACTGATTTGGGCATTTTTTTTGCTTCAGCAAAAACAAAAATAACTTTATGATATGATGATGTAATGAAATTAGATAAGGTACCTGAAAGAGCTGACTGGCATATCTCTGTATGGGAGTGAGGAATAGTGCTGATTGTTTCTTCCAGCTGCCATTTCACATTGTGATGGAATTCTGTCTTGTGTTGTTGAGACCCCCCTATTTGAATAGAAAAAACAAAAAACAAACAAAAAAAAACTGTCCAGGTGTGGTGGCTCATGCCTGTAATCCTAGCACTTTGGGAGGCCGAGGTAGATGGACTGCCTGAGCTCAGGAATTCAAGACCAGCCTGGGCAACACTGTGAAACCCCGTCTCTACTAAAAGAGAAAAAATTAGCCAGTCGTGGTGGCATGCGCCTGTAATCCCAGCTACTCAGGAGGTTGAAGCAGGAGAATTGTTTGAACCCAGGAGGCTGAGGTTGCAATGAGCTGAGATCGTGCCACTGCACTCCAGCCTGGTGACAGAGTGAGACTTAGTCTCCAAAAAAACAAAACAAAACAAAACAAAACCCCACTAATTTCTGACCCTGGCTCCATCATTTCCTGGATTTGAGCTGGAGTGGTCTCTTCTTGATTCTGAGTTCAGTTTCCCCATCTGTAAAATGAGGGGTTTGTATTTTTCATGATTTCAAAGGCCCGTTCCAACTCTGATGTTGTGTGTTTTGCTCACATTCCTCACTGTTTGCTGGATGGGTTAGATCTCCCTGGTTTGGCTCAGAATCATTTAGCTGCTGAATGTGCGGCTTTTAGAGGCATGCTGCTTTTTGAAGGGCAGCTGTGGCTGAATAGCTAATGGATTTAATCAAAGAGGCAACAAATACTTCCTCATGAAGATAGGACTGTGTTAAAGAAAAAGAGTTATTTCAGAACGCTCCATCCCAGGAAATGAATGGAATTGTCTGCCTGAGTCAGAGTAGCTGCCGAATGCCTGCGCCAGTGATTGGGGTTTCTTTGAAGAACAATTGGCTCCTGGAGAAGTGACCTAGTGTGGTCTGCCTCAGAGAATATAAGCAGTCTTCTAGTGCTCAGCCCTAGGGCCACTTGGGAGAAGTTTCAGCACTGATTCGAATGACCTTTATGACTTTGGGCAACTCAGCTTCTGTAAACCACAGTTTGCTCATCTGCAAAATGGGACTAAAAACAGATGGTCACGAGAACCACAGGAATACAGGTACAGGGAATGGTCTTGAAAGATTGCCAGTTTGCAAATGCTATTTTCAGAGGAATACGTGGTAAATGAAGTGAGTTTTGGAATAAGCCATAGGTTTTAATCCCAGCTTTCCCTCTTACCCTGAGCAAATGACTTAACGCTTCAGAGCTCAAGTTTACCCATCTATAAAATGGGGATAATTATTCTTACCCCATAGCATTATTGGGAAGATTAAATGACATTACATAAGTCCCTTAACAGAACTCACTACACAAAACAAATAATGAAATTTTTATATTTTATTGACTTTTGATAGACTTAAATGTAACACATAAAATTAAAATTAGAAAGGAAATTTTGACATTTTCAAGTATCTCATTTTACAGATGATAGCACTTAAATGCCAATGGAAATTGAATGTCTTGCCCAAGGTCACACAGGTATTAAATTACACAAGTGAGATTACAACCCAGGATTCCTGATAATTCTTTTGTGATCTTTCTACGTCACTACCCTACCAGTGAATATATTTTACTCTAAAAAGACAGGGTCAAAGGGGCATAACACATACAAAATCCAGACATTGGAAACCTAGGCCTTAGCTTAAGTCTCTTTGACATGTCACTCCAGTAGGCTGAGTAAAAGGGATTAGCCAATATGAGAAAGTTAGAACTCCTCATGAGGTTGTGCTGATAGTTTACTTTGGTTCTAGATTTAATCTTCATGGAAATGTGCATTTACTTTGTCACAGAATAAATATTTTGTGATTTATTTTTATTTTTATTTTTTTGAGACAGAGTCTCGCTCTGTCGCCCAGGTTGGAGTGCAGTGGCCGGATCTCAGCTCACTGCAAGCTCCGCCTCCCGGGTTTACGCCATTCTCCTGCCTCAGCCTCCTGAGTATCTAGGACTACAGGCTCCCGCCACCTCGCCCAGATAGTTTTTTTGTATTTTTTAGTAGAGACGGGGTTTCACCGTGTTAGCCAGGATGGTCTCGATCTCCTGACCTCGTGATCCACCCGTCTTGGCCTCCCAAAGTGCTGGGATTACAGGCTATTTTGTGATTTTTTAATGTTCCTTCATGTTTGGTCTCTACCTTTGAGATTTTGAAACATTTCCTCAATATTTGGTAGGTAGGCAGGTATAGGTTAGGGCTAGGGTTACAGAGGATGTTACACCCAACTGGGACAATTTTTGTGAGGGACCTTCACAAAGGATTTTGTGCTCTCTTTTCCCAACATCACTAGCTCCCCAATTCAACTCATTACATTCTGAAAGTCTCTTTTATGAAATCTATGCCTTTGTAGGGGACCATCCAGAAATTGTTAAGGCAGCCTTTACTTTGGGTGGGAATGAGGAGATGGATGATAGGAAATCATGTTCATGCTCTTTCTCTCCCATATGCCCAGCTGGCTCATGTGAAAGCATCCACCATTTTTGGAAGGCTAGAGGAGAAAATAACTGCCATTTTCTCCACTTGACTCTCTGCCTGGGAGGAGAAGAGACCCACCTGATTAATAGAATTTGGGGACAGTTCCTTGGAGATGCATGGCCCCTCCTCCTCCACTCTCTCTTGCTGGCAAGATATGTGTGTCTCCAACTTCTCTTCCATGTGATAAATGACCAGGACAAGCTCTGCCATGGGATGAGGTGCCCTAGATTCTCCTGAAGCTCTGTATGTGACTAAGCAAGTAAAATTAACTGTAATGGTGGAGTGGGGAAGGAGTTGGCAGAGGGGATATGCTACAAAACCCATCTTGGCCTCTAGTCCAAACCAACTTCTCTAGTCCAGTTTTACCTGAGATCAAGCTGATATCTTCATCCTAACTCCTGTACTGTATATGTTTTTCAATGGATTCAGAACCAGATAGGGTGAACCTATTCCCAAATAGAATGTCTCATCAGCTCCTAGTTTTCTTTCTTTGTATTTATTTATTTATTTATTTATTTGGTTTATTTATTTATTTTTGAGATGGAGTCTCACTCTGTCATCCGGGCTGGAGTGCAGTGGTACAATCTCGGCTCACTGCAAGCTCCACCTCCCGGGTTCATGCCATTCTCCTGCCTCAACCTCCCGAGTAGGTGGGACTACAGGTGCCCACTACCAAGCCTGGCTAATTTTTTGTATTTTTTTAGTACAGATGGGGTTTCACCATGTTAACCAGGATGGTCTCGATCTGCTAACCTCATGATCTGCCCACCTCAGCCTCCCAAAGTGCTGGGATTATAGGGGAGAGCCACCGCGCCTGGCCATCAGCTCCTAGTTTTCATTGAAATATGGTTTAAGGGAGAAAGCTTTCCAAGTCTATCGAGATTGCTGTATTAGTGATTTCCCACATAGTCGAATAACCCATTTTAGGCAGCTGTGACATTTTATAACTGGGAGGGTAGTTAGATATGAACAACAGCCCAGGTAGCTTAGACATTCACCTTCCAGTTCCCACTCCCTTTGAAATTTCAGCTCAGGAAAACCTTCTCTGGTTCCTTGAACAACACAAGCATGCCTCTGAGACCACAGTGCCCATTCACTCTTCCTCAGTGGCATTAATCATTCTGTCTTGTCATGGTTGGTTGTGCCTTTCCTTCAGTGACCTTCTGTGTACCTGGGTTTACATTCAGCAGATAATAATTTGTCTATACATCTTAGTTAATATGCAAACACAGACAGTGGGCATTTGGATTAAAATAGATATTAGAAGAGGTAAAAATCACAAAAGAGACTACTAAGGCAAATAATTTCTTATCTAATTAGGAAAATTATAATATATTGCAGTTGACTGAGTAGTTGAGTTGTAGTCCAATAGGGAATCCAAGTTTGTTCTCATTCTATGCAACAGTATTAGATATTTTTCTCACTTGGAATGCAGTCATTTTAGTTCAAACTTTTATTTTCTCTTGTAAACCCTCCTCAGCTACTTCTATACCTACTTGCCCCATGTTGTAATGTCTTCAACTATAAACAAAGTAAGTAAATTTAGAAGTAAAAATGTTAAGAGGTGGAGTTTTAGAATTTAGAGATTATCTGGTACAGCCATCTCATAAAATACATGAAAAAAGTAGGACCCAGAAAAATGAATTAACTCCCAAACATGCCTGTAATCAGTTTACACCAGACTAGAACTAGAGCCCTGTTGTTTAATATAAAACAGCTCTGACTTTGTATTCAGTCATAATATTTTTATTCAGTAATAGAAACAGACTTAAAAAAAAACCTGTACCAAAAAATAACTTGTAAATTTCTCCTTCTACGTTTTCCTTTAGCCTCTTTTGACTCCATCAGTTCATGCTGAAAGCCTTTCAGATATTTACTCATTCAGCCAATAATTGTTTGTGTACTGTGCACTACTGCTGTAATCCATAGGAATAGAGAGAAAATTAAGACCTGGTCCCTGCCATTAAGAAAACCATGGCCTTGATTATGTACACAGATAACTAGCAAATAAGGTCCTAGGATATTTGCAGGATGCTAGAGGTGTATAGAGAATGGGGGTACCTAGAGTGATTTAAAAAGCCAGGGAGGACTTCCTGTAGGAGGCAATCTGGAAGGTGAAGTTAATTAGCCAATTAAGTGGATACCTGGGGACTGAATGATGACAGAATAAGAGATAACAGTGTGTTTGAAGGCATAAAAAGTCAGAGAGCACCATACATCAGCAATGTTGCAAGTATTTCAAGATTGCTAGAACATAGCATATGAGGATAGAATGTCCTCATTGAATTCAAATTCAGCGCAAACACTTTTTATACAAAGAATAATGACCTATTCTCACCTCCTCAGGCACCTCTTTACAAGTTTTCATTTGCTCCATTTCATTATAGTTAAGTTTATTATTTTACATGTTATATATCTGTGTGATGTACGCGTCCTTAGAGTCTGTTTCTTTTTTTTTATTTTTTATTTTTGGTCTGAGCCTTGAAATTCCTCTGTTGGTAGAGTGAATTATTGAACCCTTCACTGTTTCCTGTATCCATGCCTTTTGTTGTGTAAATTTGTAGTTTACTCCACAAAAGACAGTGTATTTCCCTCTGACTATAGGCTTGGCCATGTGATTTGTTTTCACGAACGGGCTGTTGGTAGATGTGATGTAAATATGCGTGTGCAATGGGCCTTGCCCTGCTGCCCCTCCATCACTGCCATGAGGTCTTCATCTGCTCTCCACCAAGTAGCTACATCACTTCATCCTGCACCCAAAAAGTAGACACTTAGGGCAGATCTGAAGATCTACACCAGCTGGACCCACAGCTTGAAGACCAGCTGTTCAGGCAAGCCCAATTGCTATCAACCCAGCTGACCCATAGATGAGAAGCAAACCCAGCTGGATCAGCAGGGCCACTCACATCTGACTCACAAGTGAAAAATAAAGGCTTATGTTTAGATGCCACTAATTTGGGGGTTGCTTTTTGGACAGAAATGGTTGAAATGCCCTCCATTTCAACTCTTGACCTACATTGTCTAAGGAATGGTTGTGCAATGTTTCAAAGGGTCTACACCTAGGTGACCGGGCTTCCCATCAACTCACTCATTCCTTGCCATGTCTGTCTCTGTGAATCATTCTATCCATCCCCAGGGTTCCTTCTCTCAGGAAACCCTAGTCTAGATACCTAGGGAGAACAGAGATCATCCATGAAGCTCATATGCCGGCTGAGGAGATAGGAAGCAACATTACATACAGCGAAATGTGGGAGACCTGTAGAAAGTAAAATGTGGAACAACTAGGGCTAGACTGGGCATGGGATGCATAATCCAACCAGCCTAGACTGTCCTGGGAATGTAGGTGTAGCCTGGGCTCTTTCAAATGGATGATTACAAAAGCTGAAAACTGTAAGAGAAGGTAGAGAATGGGACCAAAGCTATACACACAGGGAAATGAATAATAGTGAATAATTTCATTATTGAAATTATTTGAATTATTTAAATTATTATTGAGCTCATCTTCTTTTACTGTTTCTGTTATCTTTGTGATATTAAGCACAGAATTTACTTCTTAATATTTTATCTATCTGATGCTTAATATTTCATTTGTCAAGTGATGCAAATTCTTACAGACCACCATAATTTAAAATGGCTGCATGAAATAATAGATGAACAAGTACTTGAAAAACCCCACCAAATATATACAATTGTAAGAAGTAATAATTGTTCTTATTAAAAGGCTTAAAAAGCATTTGGAAAAATATATTAGAATTTTTACAAAGTTAGATATTATTGTTACCAAATTTAGTTTTAAATAATGCCTTCCCATATTAGTGCAGTACTAAACTGTTAACATGACCTTTTCTCATCCATTATTCAATTTGATCTAATCAACATCTAAAGAGCACCTAGTGTACCTGGAGAGAATGGCAGCAGAAAATCTATCCTACTAACTCTCCTAGGAATGGGGAGGACAAGAGACAAAGTTTGTAGACAAAGTCATCTGTCATTGCCTGATAATGCAAAATTTCACCACTCATCTCTAGTCAGCCACAGCACATGGGTACTTATAGAGTGAGTATGAGGGATGGAGAAGGATGGGATTGGCAGCATAAAATAATCACTCTTGGATTGAGTATTTGCCTCCCTTCCAGACACAGAGAACGAATATGCTTGAAAATGATATGTGTCTTAATCCGCACCCCTCTCCCCTACAAGATGACAAGATGTTAAGGCCTGTCTTTAAGATTTATAGGTGATAACAGTTAAAACAATTTAGGGTATGTTAGTAAGTTATAAATGAATTCCTATTAAACTTTACCAAGAAGAAATCATACAGATTATTATCTCTTATACCGATAGTGTAAAACTAGGTATTAATAACAATAGTTGAAACACACTTTTAATAATGAAAGCAAAGATATACTAATTAGAAATTATTTAAAAGCACTATCTAAACAATTTCTATGTTTAAGTGGAAGTTAAAGCTGCAATATGTTTATTAGAAGCCTAGTAAAAATAAAGAAACTGTAAGAGAAGGTAGAGAATGGGACCAAAGCTATACACACAGGGAAATGAATAATAATGAATAATTTCATTATTGAAAACATCAAAATGAATTAAGTTAATTAAGGATGAACCTTATGAAATTTTAATGTGTAGGAATAACAATAAAATCAAATTGTAGGAAGAAAGGGCAAACAGGGATTATAAGCTAATGCATTTATACAAAAAAGAGTAGCATTGAAAAATTCAAAATACAATTTTTAATTTTGTTTTGAGTTGAGAATAAGTCATGGAAGCTCTATACTAATACATTTGACTATCTCAAAACAAAACTAATTTTTTAAATGAAAACATAAACAATCAAACATGTTTCAAGAAGAATGAAAAACCTGAATAAAACATGTAATTTAAAACATAGTAGAAAACCTATAATATGGAATGACCCCAGGAACAGGCAATGTTAAATATTTTATGGTGTTATGGAATAATTCTCATGTTATTAAAGTTGTTTTAAAGCAGATAAAAGGCAGAAATGTCCAGAAATTTATTTCACGAAAATGTGACAATGATAGCACAGAAGGAACGAAGCACAGAAGGAACATCTCATTTGTAATTTTGAAAATAAATGGGAAAAACTTTATGAAATGCCAAGAAATGAAGATCCAGAACTGTATTTAAAGATTAGTATACTACGACTATGTAGGTTTTATTCCTGAAATAAAAGGCTGTTATAAAATTAGTTGTATTATTTTAGTACATGCTCATGTATTAGAGAAGCAACATTTCTAATAATCTCAAAAAGTATGAGAAGTCATTTAATGAAATTATTACCCATTCCAGATTAATGGGAAATGAAGAAATGAAAACACATATAATGGCAATGCGTAGTGAACTGGAAATTATAAAGACACTTCTCAAACATTATAAAGAATATCTAAAATCAAGAACGAACTGCATACTAATGTTGAATAATTAGAGACATTCCAATTAAAATCAAGTGCAAGTCAAGGTCCTAAAAGCCCATTATCACAACCTTTCAAGAAACTTTAGACCATTCAGTAATACATGAAAGAGACATAAAAGTTTCAGAGATTACAAAGGAGAAGTAAAATTATCATTGGTAGAAGATGACGTGTTTGCCTATTTAGTACATCAAAGAGAGTCGATTATCCAGGATATAAAAGAGAATCAGCAACCTGTTTGAATGAATACACAAGTTAGTAACATGGCTGGACTTTTAAAATATAAAAATGAACTGCTTATGTAGGTACCAGATATGGCTAGATAGAAATTATAGCAGAGAAAAATAAAATAACAGTAGACAAAACACTGGTGAACCTCTACAAGATCCAGGAATAACAGGGAACATGAAGATCTGTTTAAGAAGATTGTCAACTTTCATAGCAGAATGTGAAGGAAATATGAGTAAATGGAAAAGCATTTCAGGTCCTCAGCTGGGAAAATAAAACATTTTAACTAATTTCAGGTTTAATTATATTATAATTTTTTAAATGTAATGCATTATATTTTAGACTTCAATGTAGTTCTAACCTAAGAATAAATAAATAGCAAAGCAAGTTTGGAGGTTGTGGAAATCTTGAGTATTTTTTCCTACCAGATGTTAAAACACATTTTAAAATGACAATGATTAAAACAATGTACTGTTATTGACTTACTTGAACAGATGGCACACACAAACCGGGTGACTTGAGGAGAGTTGAATAAAGGAAGTGTTTATAAAAGTGTAGGCAGATTTTAGAGAAACGACTAAGGAATTATGCAATACTCCAGGCCAACCTTAGACCTGAAAGGTGGTGAGGAGACAGGGGCAGTCATAAATCCACTGATGGGAGAGCAGTGGAAGACAGACAGCTGGCAGGTGCTGAGCCCTTCTAGAGGGACAAACTGCCCCATGGCCAGAAGGAAACCAAGGCAAGAAATGCTCCAACATAACTTACCTCCTTCCCCTGTCTCCTGTGATGTATCTCACTGGTCAAATCCAACCAGAAGCCAGAGAGCAAAGCAATCTGTGGATGTAGTCCCTAGGCATTAGCAGACAGGGGACAGATAAGAGTGGACATAGTGGTTAGATCCAGAGAATGCATCTCAAATAACAACAGAAAATACCCCACAAAATGCCAGAATTGACAATAGACTAGATTAGATTAGATAGTCCAAATATACACTCTAAAATATTATTCAGTCAACAAATATTCAATGCATAAGAACATTAGTATATTATAAATCAATAAAGAAAGTAGGATTATTCAATAAATGGCGCTAGAAAATTGAGCAGCTCTTTGGGAAAATTAGATAAGTGCCTGTGCAGGACTGTACAAATAGACCGATTCAGCACCCACTGCCACCTCTTTCCAACTTGGCTTCTTGTACCTAGAAGCTGGGAAGCTTAAAACCACAAGCTGTACAACACAATGGATGAGAGCACAGATTGAGGAGCCGGACAGCCTGGGTAAAAATTCTAGGTCTGCCATCCAATAGCTTTGTAATATTGGGTAATCACTTAACTCTGTGTCTCGGCTTCCTTGTGTGCAAAATGGGATAATAACAATACCATTTCAGAGGATATTGTAAAACTTAAATTAGATAATATCTGTAAAAGTCCTTAGAGCAATGCCTGGCATGCAATAAGCATCGCATAGTGTTAGCTTTATTACATTTTTCAGACACGGGTTTTGCTTAGGAGATACACATCTAGATGTGTATCTAAGAGATCCCAGTTCACTACACATTCTCTGCCCATTGGAAGGCAGAAATGGGCGCCATGAAGTGGTAAGAGTGCCCCAGGAAACTGGCTCTCTTGGTAGAGATATTTAACTGTTCTGGGGCTGCTAAAGTGGGAGTTCTTCTCTCCAGTCCCTAGCCTGCAGCAGTAGTGGGTTTCCCCTAAAATACTCACATGGGGTGTTTGAAGATTTCTTGCTCTTGGCTGTGGGGCATCCAAGTTTTGTGCCCTTACCCTCCTGGTAATTCAGTAGATTAACTTAAACTATGTAACAAATCTCTCTCACCTTAAACCAGCTAAAATAGATCCATAATTCGACCCCTAAAGATCCCTGCCTTATGCCAAAATAAAACCCAGAAATTCAAATACTTGATTGTAAAATTAAAGCATTTAACAATCAGAGAATAAATGTGAGCTCTTAAATGACTTCAGAACTTGGGCAAAAATTATTTTAAATATAAAGATATTGGAAAACATCTTGAGAGATTTGATCACATTCTTTATATATTTTGTAATTTTATATTATGATCTTTATACATATTTATATATATGTTTATATATTAAAGATCAGAATTAAAATACATATAGAAGATCAAGATTTCCACGAGAGTAGTCATACTCTTAACATATTAGTTTTTATATATATCATTATAAAAATACTAAAGCAGCAATATAAATAAATCCAGAAGACATCATCAAATAATTTATATTAAACACATTTATATTTAGGCCAGGTGAGGTGGCTCACACCGGCAATCCCAGCACTTTGGGAGGCTGAGGCAGGGGAATGGCTTGAACCCATGAGGTGGAGGCTGCAGTGAGCCAAGATCATGCCATTGTGCTCCAGCCTGGGCGACAGAGTGAGACTCCGTCTCAAAAAAAAAAAATGTACACATATATATGTATATATGTGTGTATATATATTTAATTATAATTTACAATCAACTTATATTTAAATATAATAAACATATTCCAATAAAGATATATAAAACATGTGTTTATGGGTAATTTTAAAATGCAAATTAAATGTAAAATATCTTTTTTTTTCTTTACCAATTTGGTAAACTAAGAAAAAGAATTAAAGGATTTAATTTTTATCCTGGCAAAGAAGGTAGTGAGGAAGTACATGCATTCTCTGTTGGTGGGAACATAGATTGGTGAAATCATTCTGGAGGACAATTTGGTAACATTTACTGAGGCTTTATGCATCCTACTCCTGGCTCTAAAAGCCGTGCTTCAAGCTGTGGCTGGTACATAGAAAACAGCTTGAAAACAAAATCTATTTCAGGGAATTGCCCACGGCCACTCCCATCTATTCCTTACTGCTGCTCTCTGCAACCCTCTCTTGCCACCCAGTTCCAGCTTCAAAGACCACTTTGGATTTGAGAGCTTTTGAACCCTCCTTTAATGCCAAACTGTTCAGACTTCTCAGGTCTCCAGATTGGATTTTACAGCTCATCCAATCTGAGATCCCACTCTAGTTTCCTATTGTCTCCTTCAGTCTCAGAATGAGATCACTCCAGTTCTCCCTACCAAGCCCAGCCACAGCCCCCACTGGCTGGCCCTGCCCACGCTGGCTCCTTCACCTACATCTCTCCTCATCCTTCTTCAGTGAATATTTAAACAGTCCCCAACTAGATCCACAGCTGATTGATTTTTGTCAAATGCCAAAGTTAATATATACCTTTTAGAATAAGTATAATTGAAAAGGCTCCTTACATGCTACATAGTGTTTTTCCTTTGATATTATTGTATGTGACTGAACCAATTATATGTTATCTCTTGTTGGCAACTTTCAACAATATAATTTCTTTGACTATATTTTCTGGAGCTTTGCTCTAAGCTTTTAGTGATTCCCATTCTCCTCAAATATTTTTGGATTCTTCCTGCTCTGGGGAAGTAAAATTCCTCTCTTCTCATTTAAGAATCCATAGATTGTGTGAGTCATCGCTTTAGCAATTTTGAAACTTCCTATCTTGTTTTTCTCCAAGTTTTGAGCAAAATATGAATTGTCTTTAAATGGAGAAAAAAAGGGAAAAGCCACTTTTATATTCCTTCTCTATTTCTTGCTGTATCTCCACTTAATATGTGCCATTTTGTAACAGTTAATTCTCTGTAGAAATCAAAATGAATTTTGAAGAGATAGTGAATGGGTTAGATTAAATGGCAAGTACAGTCAGCCAAACAGGGATCTTTACTTTCTCATTTCAGCATCTTAATAGCCTTTCAGAAGTATTGTATCGACTGTCCTGGGGGAGAGGCAGCGTTATGTATTTATCTGAAGATCATCCACTTTACTAGTTCAAATAGGATAACAGTCCCTTAGGGGTGACTTACTTTACCTTCTTAAATGTTTAAAACACACACACACACACACACACACACACACACACACACACACACCCTCCCTGGTTAAGATTATTATTTTATTTTATTACATTTCTCGTTTTTCACTATAGCTAGCCCAGATTTGTGCTTGTCTTAATTTTTATTATGCTTAAATATAATCCACAAGCAAGATAAATAAATGTTAGAAATAATTTGCAGCCAGAGTGCAGAAACAGGGTTTGTTCATTATTTCTAGAGGCATAAAGTTTCATCAAAACATATTTGTCAAATATCTTCCATGTGACACTCACTTAGGGCATTCAGGGTCTTAATAACACTATTGATGAACACAGGGGTGGGGAAGAGCACGTGAAATTTTAAAATGTAGTAAGCGTTACCATGGCGATATGCATAGAATGTTATAGAACCTTATCAAAATGGAGGGCAGTGATGCCAAACATTCCTGGGAATTCTGCAGGGCTCTAGAGCTGATGTTTGGGGTTGAATTAATAACAGGAGAAATCCATCTAGATAGCAGAAGAAGGAGAGAAGCTGGAGAGTAGAACTGGCAGGAGATATGGGTGAAAGGCAAAGAAGAATGAGATGTATTGGAATAATTGACAGTAATAAGTGCAACCTCTTGAAGGGCAAAATAGATGCACAGCCAAATGTGCCCAAACAGCTTTATTCATTCATATCATTTTCGGAAGCCTATTTCAAAGAAATAATGCTAAATATGGGAAGAAAAAAAGTACAAAGCTATTTATAGCAGGCTTTTTTTTTCTTTTTTCTTTTTTTTTTTTTTTTTTTTTTTTTTGAGATGGAGTCTTGCTCTGTCGCCCAGGCTGGAGTGCAGTAGCGCGACTCTGCTTACTGTAAGCTCCACCTCCTGGGTTCATGCCATTCTTCTGCCTCAGCCTCCTGAGTAGCTGGGACCACAGGCACCTGCCACCACGCCCGATTAATTTTTTTGTATTTTTAGTAGAGACCGGGTTTCACTGTGTTAGCCAGGATGTTCTCGATCTCCTGACCTTGTGATCTGCCTGCTTCGGCCTCCCAAAGTGCTGGGATTACAGGCATGAGCCACCACACCCAGCCTATAGCAGGTATTTTTAATGTTAAAATATGAGAAACAATCTCAAAGTCCAACTATCCGGAACACTTTAATTCAATTATTATAAAATAAAAAAACCCTGCATTTTCATTAGAAAATTAGAAAGAAAAATTGCCCCACATTATTCTAAAATGATGTGTCAGTTATGGTTGTAGTTGTATAAAACTTAAAAGCAGAAGGATTAAAAATAGAAAGGGATCATAAAAATTGCCACAGCAGGGAGTCAAAATAAGTTCTTTTTTTTCATTTATAAGGTTTCAAGATGATTTAATAATATATTTTTAAAATAATTGTTAATGTCCACAAAAAGAAAACTCCAACCTAGTGAATTCTAAACTTCTGCACTGGGACTTGTACCTTGAGTCTAAATTTCCAATTTAACATAATAGTCCTTTTAGTCCATGATGAAGTACAAGATGACTTGTAGAAAAGGTAGATTTGAGAAATTCAAATTTGGACTTTCTTTTTTTTTTTTTTGAGACGGAGTCTCGCGCTGTGTCACCCAGGCTGGAGTGCAGTGGCGCGATCTCGGCTCACTGCAAGCTCCGCCTCCCAGGTTCACGCCATTCTCCTGCCTCAGCCTCCGAGTAGCTGGGACTACAGGCGCCTGCCACCACGCCCGGCTAGTTTTTTGTATTTTTAGTAGAGACGGGGTTTCACCATGTTAGCCAGGATGGTCTCGATCTCCTGACCTCGTGATCCACCCGCCTCGGCCTCCCAAAGTGCTGGGATTACAGGCTTGAGCCACCGCGCCCGGCCAAATTTGGACTTTCAATCAAAATATATTCTAAGAGCCATAATTACTTCTGGCTGATACAGAGTGCTATGTCCTGCTAACTTGGCCAAGCGTCTTTCAAGATAAATGTGCAGAGTTGCCATAAGCTACTGGTTTAAGTCCCTCACCCTGGTTACTCAGATAAGAAAAAGAGCTGCTGGCTGTAATTTGATTATAGTTCATGCTCCAGCACTAACTGGCCTCTCTTTGAGGCTCCCTATTCTCACCTGAGAATTTGATCAGAGTAATCTTGACCTTGTCTATTTCATTAAACTGGATTTAGTTAAGATTAGCTCAGGAGTTGCCTGATATCCCGTGTTGAAATCTCCAAAGTTTGAACTGGAATTCTGGGACCATCAGATGAACGACATCAAAATCACTTCAGCAGCTCCTTTGAAAGCATACAAAACTCAGCCTCACCCTCAGAGATTCAGCTAGTTTAGGAGATGACTCTGGCAACTGTACATTTTAGAACCTTCACTAAAGGTAACTTCCTGTACCCTGTAATGAAGTGGCTTGAACTCGACTAACCTTTCAGCTGATAATAATTATAAATTGTGGGGTGAGGAAGAACCCAGTGCTTGTAAATACTGATACAGACCCCAAAACAGGCAGACACTGGGAGATAATTCAATCTGTGAAAGAAGGAAATCACAGCGAGCAAAATCTGTGTTTTCAAAACTTTTTCCCTGATGATTGACCCAGTCTGCACAGTATGTGGGTATAGAGTTCAAGCATAAAGTAACCATATTACTAGGCTGGGAAGTCAGACATTAGAAATAGAGGGTATCATTTTGTCTGAGAATTGAAGAGGAAACCTTAAAAAGGAAGGAAACATGGGGGAGCCTCAAAATCTGTATACACATTTCCCTTAAATTCTTGGCTGAATCCTAAAATGAATCATGTGGTCAATACTTCAAAAGGCCCAGAGAAAAACAACCAATAAAATATTGAAAGAGCTGAGCACAGATTTTAGCAGCTTCTAAGTACAGGGTGGACAGAGCTTGAAATTAGGTACTATCAAGCCAGGATTTATAACAACTATGATAAATATGCTAAATAATATATAGGGAAATGTGGTATAGTAGGAGAAAAGATGACGAATGTAAGAAGAGGTATGAAAATTGCAAATAACAGCAAAATGTAATTCAAGAATTAAAATATATGACAATAAAAATTCAAAAATTAAATGAGTATGATTAAAAGCAAATTTTAATAACAGAACTGATATTGAAGACAGAGTAGCAAAAATAATACTAGCTGAAACAAAGACAAACAGATTGCAAAATATGAATGGAGATATGATCTGTGAAACAAAATCAAGTGGGCTAATATGCATGTAATTTACTAAAAAGAAAGAGAGAGAGAATGAGGAATTAATATTTGAGGAAGATTGACTCAAAATGTTTAATTATCAAAATTGGCAAACCACAGATAAGGTCTGCAAATCCCACAAAGGATAAATGCAAAGAATACTCCACCTAAGTACATCATAGTCAAACTGTAGTAAATCACTAATTTAAAAAAATGTCTGAAAAGCAACTAATTAAAAAATTACAAAGAACTGTGTGGTAAACGATACATTATACATAGGCTAAAAATAATAAGAATGACAGCTGACTATGAATTCAAAATAATGGTGACAAGAAGAGAATGGAGTTATATCACATTGCTAAAAATTAAAAATACAGTCTATATCCAGCAAACATATGTTTTAAAAAGGAAGGTGAAATGGTGACATCTCACATAAGTGAAAGTCAGTAAAATGTGTTATTAGCAGTCTTGCACTACAGGAACCGCTAAGTTCTTCATACTAAAGGAAAATGATAACAAATAAAAATCAAGATCCATGAGAAGGAATAAAGAGGAGTACTGTGGTAAAGATGTGATTAATATGAAATTTCTTTTCATTTTTTTCTTAAATTCTCTAAGGGAATTATTTAAAGACAAAAACAACAATGTACTATGGGTTTTATAGCAAATTTAGAAGTAAACTATGACAACAATAATACAAAGAATGGAAGGTGGTGTATGTTTCTTAATTATACACCAAGTAATCTAATCTTTTTTTTTTTTTTTTTTTTTTTTTTTTTTTTTTTTTTTTTTTTTTTAAGACAGAGTTTCACTCTGTTGCCCAGGCTGGAGTGCAGTGGCCGGATCTCAGCTCACTGCAAGCTCCACCTCCTGGGTTTACAGCACTCTCCTGCCTCAGCCTCCCGAGTAGCTGGGACTACAGGCGCCCGCCACCTCGCCCGGCTAGGTTTTTGTATTTTTTGGTAGAGATGGGGTTTCACTGTGTTAGCCAGGATGGTCTCAATCTCCTGACCTTGTGATCCACCCGTCTCGGCCTCCCAAAGTGCTGGGATTACAGGCTTGAGCCACCGTGCCTGGCCAAGTAATCTAATCTTAATTCAATGCCAAAATTCATAGATCAAACTATAGAAAATTATACAAAGCTAAAAATTCAATAAATAAAATAGGTAGAATTCTGAAGATATTTCATTAACTCAAAAAAGACAGGAAAGAAATAACAGAAGGAATAAATAGAAAAATATCAAGATATTAGACTTAAAACACAAGCATACCAATAATTACATTAAATATAATTGGATATAATATAACCCCTCCAATTAGAACACAATATAATATAATATAATATAACCCCTCCAATTAGAACACAATATTTTCAGAATAGATTTTAAAAAGGCATAGTTAGGCAGTGTTACACATAGGTTGGAAGTAGTAGGATGCAAATACTAAGCAAAAGAAAGATAGTGTAGCTGTATAATGTTGGGCAAAGTAGACTTCTAGACAAGGAGTATAAGCAGAGGTAGAGGGATATTTCAAAATGATAAAAGGAAATCTCTCAGTAATAGCAAAAATAAATAAAAAATCATTAAGGACATGGAAGATTTGAGCAACACTTTTAAATAACTTGATCCTATAGGCATATATAAAACATCATGTTAAACAACTGCAGAAAAAAACATTCTTTTGAAGTATATATGACACGTATATCAAGATACACTACATGGACCATAAATAGAGTCTTAACACATTTCAAAGCATTGAGTTCATGCAGCGTATACTCTCTTTTTACACTAGAATTAAACTAGAAATCATAAATAATACCTATAGAATATTTGAAAATTAAGGGACATATTTTTAAATAATGTTTACGTCAAAGAAAAAGATTTATAAAGCCAATATATTTCTAACTAGATTCATCATGTTAAAAAAAAAAAAAAACTGAAAACAAAATTTATCACATTCCTTGAAAGTCTTCACAGGTTATTGCAGTACACAAAGTGATCTCTGGTCTAAAGGATGCCACATATTTCCTAATTAACTTGTGGCCTGCCATTTCTCTAATCCATACCACCATACCTCCAACCTTTTTCTACCTCTTCAGAACTTAAAATCTTCAAGGGCACTCTGATTTTGCCCATAGGATCATGTCCTGGCTTCTTAATTTGATATAAAATATACTTCATGACTATTTCTTGCTTATCCAACCTCTCTTATTTTCACTTTCACCTATATCTTGCATTCCAGCTATAAAACCAAAACATGTAAGTAAATTTTTATTCATTCAATGATGCACATTTTTCATATTTTAACATCTCTAATATTGGGATGTATTTTATGATCAATAGTATCATATAATCAATTTGCATATTATTTTTCTATTAGTGCAAGTTAAAAGTAATAGATGTTATGCTTTTTTTATGTGTCTTTGATGAAACACATAGAATCTTGCTTCCTCTTTTGTGTGCATCTGGCAATCTAAACACTCAACAGTGTTCGCAAATGCTGCATCTATGTCAACTTGTTAAAAATAAAAACTACTATTTGAGTGTCTACTACGTGCTAGCCTCTGTGCAATGTGCTTACAGTACCTCTTTCTAAGTTTTATGACGACATGATTAGCAAGTATTATCTTAGGCTCAGGGAGGTAAATTTAATAGCACAAAAGTCACACAGCTGGCAAAAAAGTGACACAGTAGGAATAGAACAAAAGACTATTTGGTCCTAAAGCCTTTGCCATTCCCACTTCCCATGAGTCCTTTCCTAGCAATGCTCCATTACTTGTCAAATTAGGCATATGATTTTCAGAGCTCTCACAGTATCTTTTCACTGTATTGTAAGGATTTTTCTTCCACATCTTTCTGATTTGTGACACAATGAAATAATTTATTTCTGTATCCTTAAGACTTAGCAGAGTGTCTGATACATAGCAATACTGCATAGTATGAAGTATAAGAAATTAATCAATGAGGTATCCCCAGCAAGGTGACTTTCCTATCTCCCCTTCCGACCATATCCATTATAGTGTCAGTGACACTGGAAAGTCAAACAATCTGAAGATAAGATTATGGTCTGGAACTGAGAGGCCTAACCTGTAAGGCAGTGACAAGAAACGGTTTTCATCTTAGCACTTATTCTTAGTGTTCAGAAACACTCTGAACCTGTCTTAGCTCAGTGAGAAGTGCAGGGATTCATACCTGTGTCATCTTCCCTGGACGTGGCTGGGTGGAGGATGGGAGAGTGGCAGCATTCCTGTGATGGGTTTGCTATCTGTGCTTGAAAGAATCCTGTTCTCTCCACCCTCAGGGCCTTTTCTGTTACTGTTCCCACTATTTGGAAAAGTCTTCTCCTAGATATGACTCTCTGCCACTCCCTCACTTTATTCAAAATTCTGTTTAAGTATCAGTTGATCAGAGAGGCAGACCTCGCCATTCATTCTAAAACAGCACATTTCACCATCACATAATTCACTATGTATTTATTGGACTTTTAGAATTATTTGTTGCACTTATGTTTAAAATTATTTGTTGCACTTATGGACACTTCATATTATCTGATATATTTTTGTGTATTCACTTATTGTTTGTCTCCCCTGTGTAAGCTCCATGAGGGCAGATACTTTATTCTGTTCACCAGCCACCTGAAGAATGCTCAGCATATAGGAAATGTTGAATCAATAACAACTGAGTGCAGTATCCTCTGTGTCCTCTTCCCTTGGTGGCAGTAGTAGCAAACAATAAGTATGAAAAAGGATATCTGTGTTCTTAAATAATCTATTATCCATAAGATGGATCAGTTTTGCAAAATATATTGTGTTTATGCCTTACATATTCTACATCTCTAACCATTTACACATTTCTCATTCTCTTCTTAATTTTACACCTCTCCACGTCTCTCTTTCTGGTCTTTGCCATAAGAGACATTCGTTATTTCTCTAAGAAGAGAATTTCAAAACACCTTTAACTACCCAGTCCAAAGAACCATGCTTTTTGTTTTTTAATGAATGCTATTAATGAGTTCAGATTATTGACCCCTACACTTTTAATTATTCTCCTTCGCAGGTATTTTCTGAAAATAGTTCTCCAAAAAGCCTAGACTGTGATAAATTGACTCATTTGTTAGTATCTCAAGGTCAGTTTGAGTATCAGTCCCAACGCTGAATTTTCTTTTTTACAGTGTTTGGCCTCTTGCAAGATACAGAGCCAAGTTAAGAAGAGAGGATGAATAGTCCTGTCTTGAATGTTAACATTAAACTTAAAAACTTTAGGAAAGAGGATAGTACAGTTGTCTAGTTCAATGTGCATGTTATAGAAAGTCACTAGTAATGGTTCCAATAACACATTTAAGGAGTATATTGGTTAGTATATAGTTTCAGTACCTTGTGACAAAAATGGAAAATAACAGTGGTATATACAAGGCAGAAATTTATTTGCTTCTTCCAAAAAGGCTGAAGATGCCATGGAGATGGCAGCTGTGGGCTTTGAATCTCTAAGGAGCCCAGGCTCCTTTTGATCCAGTTTCTCGAACATTCCCAGAGTTTTCTCTTTGTCTACAAAGTCGTAAATTGTACAGTACTTCATCCCATGCCAGCCAGCAAGAAAGAGAAAATAGAGTTGGGAGGGGCACACCTCATCCCTCCAGGGCCCAGGCGGGAAACCGAACATCACTCCTGTTTACACCTCATTTTTCAGAACCTAGTCACACCAAGATGCAAGATAAATAGTGTTTATTCTTGGAAGCTGTGTAGAGAACTCAATATTAGACTTGCTCTTACTATAGACAGGGAGAGTGGTTAATGGCATATAGCTAATAGTTTTTTGTCATGGGAATAGTGGGTAGGATAGTACTGGTGTCTTCAATCCTATCTGATCAAGAACCATCAGTGGAAGACTTGGAATTCTTCTCATTGATTTCCCTTATGGCCCAGAATGTGGTCTTCTAACAAAACAAGCTGGTCATTTAGACAGAGTCACTAGAGCTGTTTCTCAGTTTTGTAGGTACAAAAATATATGGGGAAAGATTTGTGTCAAGCATACTCTCTGCTATGTTCTGAATGTTTATGTCCTCCTAAAATTCCTATGTTGAAGTTCTTAACCCCAAAGTGAGGATGTTAAGAAGCTGGACTTTGGGGAGGTGATTAGGCCTTTGGGGAGATGAATGGAATTCGTTTCTACATGGAACAGGCCCTGGAGATACCTTTCAATCCTTCTGCCATTTGTGGTTAGAGTGAGAAGACAGGTGTCTATGAGAAAGAGGGTCCTTTCCAGACACCCAATCTGTCACAGCCTTAATCTTGGATTTCCCAGCCTCCAAAGTATGAAAAATAAATTTCTGTTGCTTATAAGCTACCCAGTTTATGATAGTTTGTTATTTTAATAACAGCCTGAATGGACTAAGATATTCTTTAAAAATGGATGTATAAACCAGAAAAAAAAGCTAACTTAGAATGAGAAAAATAGTTATTGATTGGCACAGGCAGTTTGTATTAATAGGATCATATGGGAAGCTGTTAGGAAAGCCAAGGGATAATGGGAAGCTGCCGAATGAATATAAAGGATTACAAAAGACACCAGTTATTTCAATAAAAGTTCATAAAAATTATAAATGTAAGTAACATCTGAAACAGGTCTTATAGACTTTTAGAACTTGGAGGATATTTAAAGATCATTTAATTCAGTCTCCAATTTTGAGAAATAAGGAATAGAGGTCCAAAGTGGAAAAGTGACCTGATGAAAGATCTCATAGCTCATTACAGGGAGAACGAGGCAAAAATGAAACAAAACAAAACAAACATATTTCTTCATTTCTAATACAAGAGTCTTTTTCAATTTAATTTACACTGGATTTCATTGTTTCATGTATTGAATTATTCATTCAACAAACTTAAATATTTTAAAAGCGTATCTAAATAAATAAAAACACGGCCATATAATTACCACCCAGATTAAGAAACAGAATGTGATCAGCACCTCAGAGGGGCCCTTAATGTTTCTTCTATTTACTATGTTCTATCCAAAAGTAACCACTATCTTTATATATAACACCATAGCTTAGTTTTGTTATGTTAAAAACTTGATGTAAACAGAGTACTATGTACTCTTTTGTTCAGCATTATGTTAATGAGATTCATCATATTGTTGCATGCAAGAGCAATTCAATGACTTTTATTGCTGTAGAGCATGCTACTATATGAATACAGCACAAATTATTTGTCTACTGTACTGTTGGAGATTTGAGTTTTCTCCAGTCTTTTGCTATGAGTAATAACCCCTCTTTTAAGATTCTTGTACACATCTTTTGTTACACCTGTGTACACATTTCTAGGATCCATAACTGAATGAAATTGCTGGGTCACAATGTATGAGTATTTCCAAGCTTAGCAGAAACTTCCCAAAGCTATTGTTATCAGTTTAAATGCCCATTAACCATGTATGTGAGATCCAGGGACGTCACATCCTCAGCAGCACTTGGTATTGTCAGTCTTTTCAACTTTACTTTGTGGTTGGTGTGTAGTGAAGAGTAGAAATAAAAAGAACTTCCGGCTGGGCACGGTGGATCACGCCTGTAATCCCAGCACTTTGGGAGGCCGAGGCGGGCGGGTCACGAGGTCAGGAGATCGAGACCATCCTGGCTAACATGGTGAAACCTCATCTCTACTAAACAAAATACAAAACATTAGCCCAGCGTGGTCGTGGGCACCTGTAGTCACAGCTACTCGGGAGGCTGAGGCAGGAGATTGGCGTGAACCCAGGAGGTGGAGCTTGCAGTGAGCCAAGGTTGCCCCACTGCACTCCAGCCTGGATGACAGAGCAATACTCTGTCTCAAAAAAATAAAATAAAATAAAAAAATAAAATAAAAAGAACTTCCTTAGCTTAATAAAGAATTGCTACCAAAAATCTACAGTAAACATTATACTTAATGTTGAAACTTTAGAAGCTCTTTCTTTAATATCAGCAACAATATGAAAGTACTTGTTAACATGGTTTCTATTTAATCTTATACTGGATGTTCTAGTCAGTGTAGTAAAACAAATAAAATGAAATAAAATATTTAAGTAAAATTATGCAGGGAAATTGTGAAAAGGAGATCCTGAGGGATGATCAGTCTTACTGGCTTTTAAAATAATAACTAAAGCTACAGTAATTTTTATGGCCTAAACCTAAAGCATTAAAACACAGACCAATGACAAGTAATATAAAATTAAGAAATAGACCCACATATAGATGAAAAAATGTAGAATATGATAAATAGGACATTTCAAATCCATAGGGAAAGAGGGCTTATTCAACTGTGCAGCCAATATGATAATAAATTTGGATCTATACTTCACTTCTTATAACAATATAAACTGCAAATAAATTAAATATTTAAATCTGAATTAATGAAAATATAAACCTACTAGAATAAAGCACAAGATAATTTCTTAGGGCCTTTGTAAGCGGGATACAAAATAAAACATTGATACATTCTATTTCATAATGGTATGGCAAAATCACCAAAAATATAGGCAAAAATAATTGTAACACATTCACAAACAAAGGGCTAATAAGCCATTTGCCTTGTTAAAGCAAAGAGCTAATTTTCCCAATTTCTAAAGAGCTTCTGTCAATTTCTAGGGGAAAAACCAGACTTCATTTATTTATTTATTTTATTTTATTTTGAGATAGAGTCTCGCTCTGTCACCCAGGCTGGAGTGCAGTGGCGTGATCAGGGCTCACTGCAACCTCCCCCTCCCGGGTTCAAGCGATTCCCCTGCCTCAGCCTCCTGAATAGCTGGTAGTACAGGCACATGCCACCAAGCACGGCTAATTTTTTGTATTTTTAGTAGAGACGGGGTTCCACCATGTTAGCCAGGATGGTCTCGATCTCTTGACCTTGTGATCCACCTGCCTCAGTCTCCAAAGTGCAGACTTTATTTTTTAAAAAATATGATTGAACTGACAAAGTTAAGAAACAAAAAAGAAAGGTCCAAGACTACTGGAATAAAATCAATATATAAAAATTAATAGCATTTATCAAAAAATAAATTTATCACCAATTTACAATATGTACATTCAACGTAGATATAACAAAAAGATCTGTGAATCATCCTATTATACAGAACCGCAAGAGTTACTCAAAAAAATATAAAATTCTATCAAAAATGTAAAATACGTTATTAATATTTATGATAATGAGAAAAAAATGAAAACCCTGTCAGATAAATGGACAAAGATACAAACAGGCAAATCAGATCAGAGAAACACAAACGACTAACAAACATATGAAAAGATGCTCAAACTCACTGGTATTTAGGGAAATACAAATGCAAACAACCGCGAGATATCACTTTCCAACTGCCAGAGTGGGAAAATCAGGAAGATGGATAATGCCAAGTATGGATGGGAATTGTGGTTACAGAGACTCATATGCACAGCTGCTGAGAACACAGACTAGACGAATCACTCTGGAAAGCAATCAGGCAGTACTTAGTACAGATAGGTGTATGTATGTCTTATGGCCTAGCATTCTCATGTATATACACCTTACCCATGAGGTGGCAAGGACCAGGGAAAATTATAGCAGCACTATTTGTTGTAGTGCAGAGCTAGATACAGTCCAGGGAAGTCTACTAGTTAGAGAAGTATAGCATAATGGATGCGTAGAAGCAAATCAGGCAGCACTCAGTAGTCTGAGATGGATCTATGGTGTAAACAGATCTTAAAAACCGAGTGCTAGGTGAAAAAAAGAGAAACACCAGGAGATCCATAGCACAACATCATCATTTGTGTGCATTTACAGTACGTACACACAAAAATTCTTGCTAATATGATGATGTACAAATAGATATATATTAAGCAAATTAGACTGGGGTCCTATGATGAAGATGAGGGGGATGAAAATTAAGATCGTAAATAAAAAGAAATCAATCAAAGAATGTGAGATTTCACAGATCAATGATTGTGATAGGCCATGAACATAGGCATATGTTAGCTTTTTGCAGAACAGTGTGTGTATATGCACATAAATGTGTGTGTGTATCCTAAAATCTTTCATGTTCATTTACTAAGTGACTCCATATCCAGAAATATATTCTAAGGAAATAACCCAAAATAAAGAAAAAAGTATCCAAAGATATTTATTGCAGCATGGTTTTCAATACTAAACAGTGTAAACAATGCAAATATTTAACAATAAATACAGTGATTAAATAATCCATGGCATATCCAGTTGATATAATACTTTGCAACCATTAAACTGATGTTTACATGGAGTTTATATTGACATTGGTGATGCTAATAGCATATTAATAAGTAAAATGTATGATATAAAATTGTATTTGTGTGAATACAATTAAAATTGAGACATGCTTTGAAAGGTTAATAGAGGAAAGTACACATATGAATAGTGGTTTTATATGAGTGGTAGAATTATAGACAATTTTTTTCTTTCTTCCTACATTTTCAAATGTAATTTAATGAATAGCTATTACTTTCAAAAATGTAAGACAAATTATACCAAGAAAATAAAGCATTACTTCTAGTTTAAATGCAAATATCCTAAGAAATACAACCAATTATGAGCTGTCAGTACTTTTCCTAAGTGCAAGGAAACAGGACAAATTATGAAGCCACCTGAGTCCCTGGAACTGGGAACAGCCAGTGAATGCTGGTTTCTTTAAATAACAGGGTGTTCAACTAGATGCTTTGACTAAGTCACTAGAGATAGAAAAGAGGTGGAATGCTATACTGAGAGCTAGAAACATCCACAGTATAATAATAGGAAACTGGTTTAGAGAACTCTTAAACCAACATTGAGGAAATACAATGTCTGTTTGGGCTGCTATGATATAATACCATAAACTGTGTTGCTTATAAACAATATACATTTATTTCTTCCAGTTCTGGAGGGTGGGAAGTCCAAGATCAAGGTGCCAGCAGATCTATGTCTGGTGAGGGACTGCTTTCTGGCTTATAGATGGTGCCTTCTCGCTGTGTCCTCACATGGTGTTAGAAGTGAGCAAGTTTCCTTGGACCTATTTTATAAGGGAACTAAACCATTTGTGAGGGCTTTTCCCCCATGTTTTAGTCAACTCCTGAAAGGTCCCACCTTCTAATATCATCACCTAGGGGGTTAGGATTTCAACATATGAATTTTAGGAAGACACAAAGATTCAGACCACAGCCGCCTACAGGGAGAGAGAAGTTTTGAGGACGGTGGTGCACTGTGAGTCCTCCCAGGTCTCCTGGGCATAAGATGGGGCAGTTCTGTCTCACCTCAGGCCTAGCACAAAGGGCTTCAGGGAACCACTGGAGATTCCTTCACTGGGATTTGCTCCCAGGATATCCAGAGGACAAGAGGCTGGCCAACTGTAGGATTAGCCTGTGCTCCCATGCTGGATATAGGCTACACGCAAGAGAAAGCTTGGGTGGGATCTCCTGATATTTCACCCAGCAGAGCTGCTAGGTAGAGGAATTGCTTCTTACCTTACCTGGTAACAGGAGGGAGCATATGGTTGCTGAAAAGAATACATTCATCCAGGTCAAGGGGTCCAGTTGCAATATCAGGGGTTGGTGCTTGGTGGGTCTCCTAAGAGCATCCATGAGACAAAGATCCAGCTCTAAAATTCTGCTAGGCACAGGAAAAACACAATGTTTTTATTGAAAGTGCCAATGAAGTCATACATTGCCTGACTGCTTTACTAGCCTTCCTCCACCATCCTCTCTACATCCCCCCTCCCCCAACCCCTACACACGCACATGCTCTAGAGGAGTGGGGTCTAGAGTTATCAACATAGGTCAAAAAGTGAAGACAGGCAAAACTGCTCCCACTGGGAGAAAGGCAAGTCCCAGGACTTTTAATAAAGTTGTAAATGGACTCTTTGAAGGGTATAGACTTTCCAAGCACCACTTGAGATTTTGTTTCTGCAACTTGGAGCACCATAGAACTTTCTGTTACCTAAGAGAGAAGAGAAAAAGTTAATGAACTGGCCTGACTTGACCCAGTGATAGGGGAGAAACTACCTTCATGAATAAATGTAGGATTAAAAAAAACACGATAGTTTTGATTGTATTACTTCATGCCAGTTGCATGTGTATTTCACTGATGTGATGATTTGGCAGATGGACGTCCTGAGTATGAGCACCAGGAGAAGCTAGTTGGAGGCTACTTGGAAAGCTAGGCAAGATCTCATTGCAGTGGTTCTCAAAGTGTGGTCCTGAATCCTGTGGGGTCCCTGAGACTCTTTTACAGGATGCACAAGCTCAAAACCATTTTCACAATTCTACCATTTTGGCTTTTCTATTCTAATTCTTATACAAATGTTTACAGGAGTTTGACAAAGTTTACAAGATGTGTTATATGAGAACAGTTTGAGTGCAAAGGCAGACATAAGAATCCAGTTGTCTTCTATTAAAATAGTCATTAAAAAAATTTGCAAAAAAAAAAAAAAATTTGTAAAACAATGCCACTCTTCTCACTTTTCTCTTTGGAAAATATAGTTATTTTTATAAAAAGTATCACTATGTAACAGGTAATAGGTTTGTGATTTGGTATTTTAAAATGTGTTAATATTTTAAAACTTAGTATTATTTCTATCGTGGCAAATGTTGATAAATATAATTTACATAGACAAAAGCTCTTTGGCCCCCCCAATAATTTAAAGGCCCTAAGACCAAGAAGGTTGAGAACTGCTGTGCTAATGAAATAGGTAGAGGCTCCAAAGGGGAGACAGAGTCTATGAGGAACTGAAGCCTCTACAGACTGAGGAATGCAATATTTATACAATTTCCTCTCACTTTTAAAAGTCTGAGTAAACACACAAATAAAAACATAACTTTTATAATAAAGAGTCACGCGTGTAAGATCTTCCTCCAATATACAACAGAGATAAACCTTGCAATAGAGTTTTCAGTTGAAAGGGCGGAGAAGTTAACTGTAAGCATTGGGAAGTCCTTAAAAGCAGAACATAGATGAGAGTGCAATAGCTCTCGGTGAAGGATAGGAGGATAATGCCTGGAGAACCCTCTGGCCATGGGAACACAGCTGTGGGTACTATTTTTAGACTTTCAGTGCAGCTCAGATGCAGTCATTGAATTAAATATTAGGAGGAAGTATTTGTACTTCATTTAATAGAAGAGGGTCATAGTCCATTTGGGTTAAAATACCATGAACTGAGTGACTTATCCACATCAGAAATGTATACCTCACAGTTCTGGAGGCTGAAAATCTGAGATCACAGTGTCAGCATGATCAAGTTCTGGTGAGGGTCCTCTTAATGGTTACAGATTGCTATATTCTCATTATATCCTCACATGGATAATAGAGAGAAAAAGCAAGGTCTTAAGTGTCTTTTTATAGAGGTACTAATCCAATTCATGAGGGGGTCCACCCTCATGACCTAACACCTCCCAAGGGCCCCATCTCCTAATATCATCACTTTGGGGGTTAGGATTTCAACATATGGATTTGGGGAGAATATACATATTGAGTCCATAGCAAGTAGTTCATATATTCATTCTAAGAAACACCCATTTTCATTGTCCTCAGAGCACCTCTATTTGAGTACAATTTTAGTTGCCCTTTGACTTTTATCAAGAAGTGTTTGAACTACTTCGTGTTTGAAATTCTGCTAAGGGGGTTAAAAAATGAGTAAGAGAAGACTCATTCTCTCCAAAGATTTATCACCTAAGTGGAGACAAATAAAACACATTCAAAAATTAGGAAACCTGGCCGGGCGCGGTGGCTCAAGCCTGTAATCCCAGCACTTTGGGAGGCCGAGACGGGCGGATCACGAGGTCAGGAGATCGAGACCATCCTGGCTAACACGGTGAAACCCCGTCTCTACTAAAAAAATACAAAAAAAAACTAGCCGGGCGAGGTGGCGGGCGCCTGTAGTCCCAGCTACTCGGGAGGCTGAGGCAGGAGAATGGCGTGAACCCGGGAGGCGGAGCTTGCAGTGAGCTGAGATCCGGCCACTGCACTCCAGCCTGGGCGACAGAGCAAGACTCCGTCTCAAAAAAAAAAAAAAAAAAAAAAAAAAAATTAGGAAACCTGCAATCTCAGTGATAAAAGAAAATTCACTTAGTATTTTAACTTAATTCAGCTAATGTCTGCTGATTGCCTTTTATGTACAAAGTATTGTGGGTGGACAGGTTTATAGACATTTAATTAACTTCATCCTAACATTGTGAGTTAGAGTTCATAGTCTCCTGTTAAAAGGCTGAGGGATAGAGGCTCAGGGCAGTGACTAGTCTAAGATCACACAGCCAGAAGCAAAGAGCTGGATGTGTAGCCATGTGTTTTTCAAGTCCAATGTCCTTTCCCATATACCATCTTTCTCTGAGACAATTTACTGAGTGGGTTTCATTTATTTGAGTCTAATTTGATGTGAGTTCATGGTTCATGAGGAACAACTAATCTCATTTAGAAATGGATACCAGATATTTTTTCATGAGAATGGTCATAGGTAACTTGTTTTACTGCAGCATCTCATGGTAAAGCTCTCCTAGCTAAGTTAAATAGGGATCTTTATATGTGTAAATAGGTCTGTCATTCAGATTTGTGCCTGGCCTGTCTCATGTCATTTACCCTGACATTAGGCCTGGCCATTCACTAAACAGTCATTATTTTGTACAACTATTGCAGGTTGTTGCTGGAAAAATTTTAATTAAAATTAATTAGAATTGCAAATATGCTTTTTATCCAGAATATTTAACTTCTTATAAGAAATTAAAAGCATGCTATGCATTGACATTTTTTCTTGTTCAGCTTATTTTTGAAAGACATTTTTCCCAACACATGATCAACAGCATAATATTTATTGATGAATAAATGAAAAGTCCTTTGAGAATTACCTTGGACCCCTGGTTACCAACACAGATGTGTTGACTATTATCCAACAGATGCACCTCTGTTTCTAAAGTTGAGGATGAAAAACAAAGGAATCTGAAAATTGAGGCTTGATTCCATTTTGATATTTGAACATGTACTTGAGACTTTCATTCCAGGAGGTTGGACATCAATTATAGGTGATTACTGTGTGTTACACAATTGGTCCAGGGTTTGAATGGATTTGCCTTTTTGAATACCCTGATACCTACCTCTCTAAGGTAGATCATTTTGAAAAATTAAGAGCTCATCTTCATTAAGTGGCCACTACTAGAACTTTGATATAAATACTCCCATGCATTCACTGAAAACGTTAAATGAGTTTTGTTCTATAAGAAAAAGGTGGAGGGAGACATTTGATTATTCCAGGAAAATCTTATAAGGTTCAGAGAGATGTAATGTTTTGATCAGAACCCCTGAGTTAAAGTGCTGGTTCTACTAAATTCAAGATATGTGTTACTGAGTTGGGTGTTTTTCCCCTTCCAAGCCTCAGTGCCCCTATTTGTATGCTGGGAACAGTAAGACCTGATAGACACAAGGTTGGTCATGAGGACAATTGACTATGTAAGCTACACATTTCTGAGCAAATGTCAATAATTATTCTTCTGATGATGTAGACTTAGTTGTCTCCTTACATTATTTCATCATTATAAGCAAATATGATATTCAGGACACTCTTGTAAGTAATAAAAGGTTTTTCAAAGGAAACAAAATCATTGTGGTGCTATAAGGTTGGAGACTTAAATATTTGTTACTTAAAATTACTCTGATGGATATTCTTCCTCTAAGCAGCCCTTATTAAATTCCAAATGTAATCCTACTGGAAAAGTAGAACTACAACATCAGCAATACTCCTTGAGAGTTCTTGTCAATTTGACAGATTTGACAGGCAGATAAATTTAATTTATTAAAAGATTCCGTCTAGCATTTTTAAAAGACAAGGGGTTTGTACACTGTAAATGGACTGTTTTCACAGCCTTATTAAAATAAATGCATAAAGTCAGCTCTTTGTCTTTGTATTTCATTAACATTAAGGAATTGTAGTCCAGTAGCTGACGGTTATATACCTGGATATTTTGGCAAACTTATCAATTTTTGTATATAATCTGGAATTTCTCCTTCTGAAAGTAAATGGGAATTGCACACAAGAAGGAACATTTCGTTTGTATGATGTGCCGAATTTCATAGAGACATTTACTGTAGTTATTAGAGGCATTTAGAGAGCCGATGCTATGTGCCAAAAGCCATTGGAAACACATGAGCAAATTCAAGATTTCTTTGGACAAGAAGCTCAGATTTGTTTTTCTTCAAAGAAATGCAATTATTTCTATTGAAAGAATACTGTCAAAGTTAACAGGTTTTCTGTTTTGCTTTTTCCTTCAGAAGGCCATTTTAAATTAAACACAATATGCTTTAAAATTGAAATATTTATATAGATTGTGAGCCAATACCAGTTTTTAGAGTTGTTAATTCTCTTTTAGCAATTGTTGCACCTCAATTATTATTTCTACTTCGGAAAAGGGTCTTGGTCCTGAAACATTCTGCACACTGCATCTGATAGTTTTCCTCATAGCTCCAACATCCTGCTTGTTCTTTCTCTTTGTAGCTCCCCTAGCTCCTCAGCACTGGCCTGTGGCCCTGTCTTCCTGTCTATCAGCTCAGCCTCTCTCCTTGGGTGAGGCTCTCCTCTCAGTTCATCTCTGCTTTGGGTCCGGCCCCCTTCCAAGAAGCTCTTGTATGTTCACAGTTACCCATTAAAGAACCTGTCCCAACCCTGTGAACTGAATCTTAGGCAACCAATCCATCTATCAATCAAAGACCCTGTCTACAAATATACACTGGGAGGTGAATTAATTGGTAAATCCAATGCTAATAATCTGATCTTGGTAGTTCAACATCAAGAGGACTTCACTTAAACACATTTAAGCTGTACTTCTACAGACTTCATAAGACCAAACTCACCCTAAAAATAGTATTTAATATACAATGACAGAAGATAGTCTATTATATTTAAATAACAAGAAGATATATTTATCCACATTTCCACCTAATAATAAAAAGTTAACAAAACTGTGTAATTATCTCAGAAGAATCATCCAAATACTCTATGCCAGTCAATGACTGATTTTTGAAGCTGATGTATGCCTTCAAGTGTTTCTTCCTTTGACCTCCTATGGTAATTTTTAAAAAATTATACCTGGGTAATTACCTATATTCCAGGCTGTAATGGATTATAGCTAATAGTGGGCCTGTCTCCTTTGTCCTATCTTGTTCTTGAAATCTAGACTATGCTTTGTATCCATGTGAAAAACAAAAAAAAATGCTTGCCTTTATTAGGGACCCAACAGATGTTTAAGGAGTTTATCTCCCACTAGGACATTAATTTCAAAATATAACTTACTGTTCTTGTTGTAGAATAGTTGTTTTTGAATTAAATTAGATTCAGATAATTAAGTCAGCGTTGATTGAGGACCTACTAAGGACCAGATACTAGTTACTAACCAATCAAAGATCAAAGTGCCAAGACACCTTCCTCACACTTATTTCAGAAGGCAATCAGGTTCTCATTAACTTAAATAGATTATATTTGACATAGTTTAGGGGATGAAAACTGGAATATTAAATGGATGGCATGATCATTAAATGTTTGAAGAAAGTGCTACACCAGAAGTTCAAATGGGAGAGGATGAATTTGGCTAGTTTTAGCTGTTTTTGTAGGGGATGTTGCAGGAAAAGGAGAAGCTTCACAGAACAGCTGGTAAGTGAACAGGGTTCTCACCAGGACTCAGGAGAAGCAGGACTTTTACATGTGCCAAGGAGAGAAGAAGAATGTTCCATACAAGTGAAACAGCTTCAGCAAAGGCATACGATCACTAGGCTTTTGGGGAAAGGTAGGTGGTCCAGTACAGATGCCTCCCAGTGAGAATGTGCTATGAAGATCAGGGGGCGAAACTTCAGAGGTTGGGAGCTGGGGTTGGAAGAGGGGAGTACGGGACAGACTGGAGCAGAGCTTGCGTGCTGCCAGCGAGTCTGGGTTTTATCTTATGAGTTATAGAAAACCCTTAAAGGCTGTAAGAAAGTAACATAGGCAGAATTAATCTGGGTTTAGAGCCTTTGTTTTGTTGGCCTGTAAAGGATGGAGTAACTACCTCTCCTCCCATTTTCTTTCATAGATCCTGTCTTATAAAATTATACATATATAAAGCAGACACATGCAAGGGGCACTGATTTCTGACATCAGAATAGTGAGGCTGCATAATGAAAAATCTCCTCCACTGTCTACTCTGGAAATTGCTCTCAGGGCAAAAGCAATGTTTTACCAGAACCCTTATTTACCTGGATTCGAATCCCAAATTAGTAATACTTTTCACTCTAAAGAAGTTCTCTAGAATTTTGACACTTTTTTCCTCAACAGGATATCGTGGTTTAAAATCCCAAATTAAAGTAGCTTGTCTTAGATACAGGTAAGCTTAACCATGTCCAGAACCAGATTAAACTAAATTAAATGTCCAGAGGTGCTAAGAGAATAACTCCCTGCAAACGTAAGGGGTGCTCCTCCTAGAAGTTCCAAGGAACACATCAATATAAAAGCATATGTATTTCATAAGACATTAATGTAGTTACATTCTCAGTGCTCAATTGCATTTCAAATTATTCTAGCTGTTCAACCAGCCCGGAGGTCCAACCATCAATCAAAGGAGGCTGTTTTTCCTCTGCTCCCCCTACTGGACGGTCAGGCAAAGTGATTTTTTTTTCCCCCAATACGTGCTGTAGGTGAATGTAGGTGAATTTGCTTACTAAGATTGGGAGAGATTTTACTTTCCAAAAAGTAAACAGTACTTGGGTTTTCAGGAGACTCTTTCTTCACTGACTGAACATCTCTGGCAGTCTACAGCCCATTCACTGCAGTGATCTATTCAAGAAATGTCTGGTCTCATCTTTAATTCTTGCAAATCAAACCTCAGGTGCCTTTGAAATTTGCAACACCCAAAGCTACCTCACCTGGGCGGAAATTAAATGACCAAGAAGAGAAAAATCTGTATTTCCATAGTAATGAAACTCATAAAGTTCATTCAAGAAGAAATGTTTGTACCAGTATACCTAGGATGGAGAAATCTTTTAAACTCTGTATAGCTAATCTCCCATCACTTGCAGTGTAATATACCACAATGAAGGTTCACATCATTCCAGCTTATTTGCTAAATGGAAACTAAATTTCTACTGTATGGTTCTTAAGGAGAATCTTGTATAAGTTGATACGCACTGTTAGCCCATTCCTATCATGGTTTACCTCCTAGAGAGATGCTGGGCAGTATTCCTCACACACCTTCCCCAGTTCCTCCACTGAGTGAATAGACTCTCATTTAGCACCTACTGCAAGTGTTAGACTTCCCAGCAGCAAAAAAGAGCAAGTCACAGAGCCTTCCCCAATAGACCTAGGAAGAGACAGACATAAATGGTATTTGTAGTTGAAGAGAGAGTCTGGGGGTGTTAACAAACTACAGCGGGAACTACAAAAGAAACTGACTAAAGCCACCTGAGGGGCTAGCATGGAGCCCGGCCATAAAGCATAGATGAATAAGAGTTTGCTGTTCAGGAATTTATTTATTTGTTTATTTTTATTTATTTATTTTTTTGAGACAGAGTCTCGCTCTGTCGCCCAGGCTGGAGTTCAGTGGCCAGATCTCAGCTCACTGCAAGCTCCTCCTCCCGGGTTTACGCCATTCTCCTGCCTCAGCCTCCCGAGTAGCTGGGACTACAGGCGCCTGCCACCTCGCCCGGCTAGTTTTTTTGTATTTTTTAGTAGAGATGGGGTTTCACAGTGTTAGCCAGGTTGGTCTCGATCTCCTGACCTCGTGATCCGTCCGTCTCGGCCTCCCGAAGTGCTGGGATTACAGGCTTGAGCCACCGCACCCGGCCTGTTCAGGAATTTAGAATGGTAATCAGGTTAAGGGGACAACATAGAAAGCCAAGAAAGTATGAATGAAAACTACATGTTCTACAAAAAGTCCTGTGTGGCCCGAGTGTAAGCTGAGAGTTGAAGGAAATGCAAGTTGGTGAAGATAGGGGCCAGACCACAGAAGACGCTGACTGCCCCACTAAGGAGCTCAGCCTTTACTTGGCAGTGATGACTCTGTGGTTAGAAACAGCGCTATAGACCCAGGTGTTTGGATAGAAGAGCTAGAGGGGTAGAGACAGGTGAGGAAGCTATAGAAATAGCCAGGTGTAAAGTGAAAATCCAGATTGGAATAAATAGCAGGTGGGATAAAAAGCAGTAGCACACAGCATTCCTGACTATATCTAGGAAAGTATTCATCATATCCCCAGGTAAAGGATGGTGTCTCCTACAAAATAGAATCAAGAGAGTAAAAGAAACACCTATCCATCCGCACCCACACATACACACAACCAACTCTCTCTCAATGATCATGGGGGCTGTGAACTCTTCTGAGGCTTCTCCTGCACAATGTGCTCATTCCTGGGCCTGAATCTGACTCTGGCGCATGGAAAATCTCACAGGACCTCAATGCTGTGGGTAGGGGGTGTGTCCTTTGCCAGCTCCAAAAAGTCAGGGGACTCTGTTGCTTCTTAGAGTTAATAAAGTTATCCTTGAAAAGGGTTGCCAGATAATATACCAGACATGCAGTTACATTTGAATTTCAGATAAACAGATAAGCTTTAGTACAAACAACCTAAATATTGCAGGGAACATATTTATTCTAACACAATAATCCTAAAATCAATAATAATTTATCTGAAATTCAAGTGTAACTGAGAATCCTGTATTTTTATTTGCTAAATCTGGCAGTCCTACCTCTGAGCCTTGCTTCCCTTTAGCTCAGACCCCCTGGGCAGACACTTGCACTGAGAAGCGAAAGGTGGGAAGAAATAAAGCGAGTGCTATTGGGAGTTGAGAGATGCTTTTCAAAGTCATCACAGGTATGATCTCCCTAGATCTGCTCACCCCCTTGCAGAATCTGAAATCTACAGTGGACTTGGAAGTGAGCAAAAAGCTGGTATGTCATAGGACTGTCATGGGGAAAATAACTGAATTTAGAATAATAACTTACCTGCTAAAGCAAATGTCAGTGTACTTATAATAAAGAAGCTCTCAAATAGAACATTAATGTCTATATCACACACTGATGGCAAGAATTTCCGTAGGATACATATAAGCAATAGCCTTATATGAGCTTTTTCAATTTTTTGAAACATTAAATGATGCTCAGAGTAACTTTTGAAGCATTCATTTTGTGCTTGAAATTTAGGACATTGATTCTATTCATACCTAGTATTTCATAGGCATCTATCCTTTGGACAACATAAAGTTCAGAACTCATATTCATATTAAGAATTGAATTATAGGCCGGGCGTGGTGGCTCACGCCTGTAATCCCAGCACTTTGGGAGGCCGAGGCGGGTGGATCACCTGAGGTCGGGAGTTCAAGACCAGCCTGACCAACATGGAGAAACCCTGTCTTTACTAAAAATACAAAATTGGCTGGGCGTGGTGGCACATGCCTATAATCCCAGCTACTAGGGAGGCTGAGGCAGGAGAATCGCTTGAACCTGGGAGGCGGAGGTTGCGGTGAGCCGAGATCGTGCCATTGCACTCCAGCCTGGGCAACAAGAGTGAAACTCCGTCTCAAAAAAAAAAAAAAAAAAAAAAAAAAAAAAAAAAA
>NC_037681.1:34504231-34646303 GCF_003255815.1 Theropithecus gelada | reverse complement strand
AAAAGTCAGGAAACAACAGGTGCTGGAGAGGATGTGGAGAAATAGGAACACTTTTACACTGTTGGTGGGATTGTAAACTAGTTCAACCATTATGGAAAACAGTATGGCGATTCCTCAAGGATCTAGAACTAGATGTACCATATGACCCAGCCATCCCATTACTGGGTATATACCCAAAGGATTATAAATTATGCTGCTATAAAGACACATGCACACGTATGTTTATTGCAGCACTATTCACAATAGCAAAGACTTGGAATCAACCCAAATGTCCATCAGTGACAGATTGGATTAAGAAAATGTGGCATATATACACCATGGAATACTATGCAGCCATAAAAAAGGATGAGTTTGTGTCCTTTGTAGGGACATGGATGCAGCTGGAATCCATCATTCTTAGCAAACTATCACAAGAACAGAAAACCAAACACCGCATGTTCTCACTCATAGGTGGGAACTGAACAATGAGATCACTTGGACTCGGGAAGGGGAACATCACACCCCGGGGCCTATCATGGGGAGGGGGGCGGGGGGAGGGATTGCATTGGGAGTTATACCTGATGTAAATGACGAGTTGATGGGTGCAGCACACCAACAAGGCACAAGTATACATATGTAACAAACCTGCACATTATGCACATGTACCCTACAACTTACAGTATAATAATAATAAATAAATTTAAAAAAAAAAACAGGAACCAACCCCAGGAGAGACCTGGATGTGGTCAGGAGCCAAGGAAGAACCATGAAGGATTAGAGTAAAAGGGAACATGCAGCTCATTGGGCACAGATGTATCCAAGGGCTCATCCAGATACACCTTTTACTAGCTGGGAACAAGAAGACTAATTCCAGACAAGGTCTTCTGGTGGGTTTGAGCTACCTAAAGAAATAATCCAGCTAAGTCTAATTTTGCTAAGACACTTACCAGGATGAAGCCTTCAGGCTAAAAGTCTACTGCTTTCTGGGACTAGGGGACACTCCAAAGGTCTGACCTGAACTGGCTGCCTTAGCAGAGGTATGAGGGAGCACTCCCAAGAGGGTAATTTCAAGACTTAGAAACTGTTGAGTCTCTTTTTAAAATGCATTTAGGCCTAGCTGGTGTCTTGAAATTGTGTTCTTCTTGTCTCACAGAGTTTCGTCAATTAGACTGAGAAGCAGGTAATTTTTAAAACTTTTTAGATGAATGTAAAATATATCATTTGTTCCATTGAGTTTGATCTTCGAGCTGCTTGTGACTACTAGATGGGAGACATAAAATCTCATGTTTTTAAGAGTTCTAATGATGAGCATATGCTGTCAAGGTAAAGCTTTCAAAAGAAAATCTATTTATACCTGATATGTTAATCCTGGGAATAAAAGTCAAATGCAAAGTATGTGCCTACATCAATCATATCAGAACTTCTCACCCCAAACATATGTTAGCGTATGCCTTTCCCTTAAGGTGTCTCTAATACAAGAATGGGGGAAGGTGGAATCTAATTGCATCTATGCAAGGGCAAAAATCTGCCAACCCCATTCCACTAAGCTTGGTCCCAAAATGGTCTGGTTTCTGTTTACTCTTGTTTCTGAGCCTTCCTTGTACTTGCTGGTGCCTGATCACCCAATGCCCTGAGCCTTTGACATTGGCGGTGATGTGATATAGTAGGACCTGCAGTGGAGTCTGCCTTGAGTTTCTTGTTGAGAGGAAATGCAAGATTTAGGAAAACCAGGTAACAGAGGTGATAGATGGAGTCCTATCTGAGAGCTGGATTCCAGGTCTAGAAATACAAGGAAGTCTAGGGCAAGTCATGCACAGAGGATAGTGTCTGACCATAATTAGCCAACCTAGGAGAGAGAGGCAGGGGACAGAAAAAAGTTCCTGCCAAGGGAAAGAATGGAACTTAGTGTACAAGGAAGGGGCAGAGGCTGGTTATTAAACTGGCAGAGAAGAGAGCAAGGCCCTTTGGTTGTACGGTTACCAAATCTTTAAATTGGCCCTCATGAAGAATAGAACTTTTCCCTGGCCCCAGAGTTTCAGACAGTGAGATTTCACAGAGGAACAGTCAGCCTAAGAGAGGATAGTTGAGACTTTGCAGGGGCTGGGAACCAAGTAAGTATCATATCTCCTCCCATTCCTCTTAAGTCCAGTAAAACTTGTGCTTCTTCAGTCCTGAGATTTTCTCTCAAGTGTCAGGAAGAATGCAATTAGACTCATTCACACCAAGGTGTGGTGGGTAGTTCATAGCTCATAGTACTTCCTGTAGTCTGAAATATGCTAAATACCCCTTCAACATTCAGCAGAAATTTTCAGAGTACATTGTGAAGCCAAATCAAACTCTAAAGGTGGACTTTCAGTCAGCATGCCAAAGATAGCACTGAGGAGTTCATCTAGAGAGGCTGGGCCTTTGAAATGCCACTTACCATTGCAATCACTGTAATACTGTGGCTTTTCTAAACCTCATGGGTTCTGTATTGTGTGTGTTTGACCTCACATCTCTCTCTCTCTCTCCATGCCTACATACATACACATACATGAATATGGAGACAGATATGCATATTTATGTATATATAATATACCCACTGTCTATATTATTTATTTCTTCCTTAGCTTTTTTGTCACCATTTTAAAATAAATGGGCTTGTGGCAAATGTTGTCGGTGTCCCTGCCCACATCCCCACAGGAGCCCTTACCATTTTCTATCAGCCAGACTGACTTCCAATGGCCATTGTTAAAGTGAACTAAACATGGCCCAAAAAGGACTCCAGACTTCTGTATTCAAGTACTTGTGGACCAACTGCAGCCTAGCTTAATAGGTAGACCAAACTGAAACCTAACTTAGGAGTATACACCTGTAACAATAGCTAAGTCTTGGCCAATCCCAGTGGTCATACTTCAACCATTCATACACTGTTGAGTGTTTAAACTGTGCTCAGAAAAAGCAAACACCGACCTGTAACCAAGCCAGCCATTCTGTCCCTCACTTCTGGTTTCTGTATGTCATTTCCCTTTTATTGTCTATAAATCTTCTACCACTTGGCTGTGCTAGAGTCTGTGAATCTGCGTGATTCTGGGGGCTGCTGGATTCACAAATCATTCATTGATCAACTAAACTCCTTTAAATTTAATTTGGGTGAAGTTTTTCTTTTTTCACCACCATCTGAGTCTTTGACTGATAGCTGTCCTCAGAATGCATGAACTGGTTGAAAATAGTCTCTTTCAAGGAAATACTCTTAGTGACTGGGAATGTGAAAGCCCAGCTCTCTTACTCTTAATGGGGATCATTCTAAATCATGTGTTTCCCAGCAATGCAGAACTTCCATGTTGGATTAAGCTGGTGGTAGTCAACTTAATAATACTCCTCTTATTAGCTGTGTATGTGAATCTCAGTCCCAAAATTAGACACACTCAACCCTAGACTCCTGGGAGAAACCCAACCAAGAGTAGGAAATTGATTATTTTTGTACTATTTTGCTAAAATATTTCACACACTGGTACTGATTTCCTAAAATATTTTTAATTCTTTATTTTTTTAAAGCATGTTTCAGAAAATTATGCTATCATGACTAAAAATTTAAAAATATTTTTAAAGGTGAATTACAAAGCCATTGTTTACCTTATAAAACTTAATAATCATGTCATGCACGATAAGGAGTTTTCACATAAATAAATAAAAGGAATTTCTGTCTCAATGATTATAAACTTTGATTTGACTACATCATCTAACCTATCATGCAACATACACCTGAATCCAGTTTTACCAGCTTGTGGTAGATGATGTAACAAAGGATTTGAGAAACATTCAGGTGGAGAAAGAAACCCAGGGTGTGTGAAGAGTTCATGATGTAAAACTCTTTCTATAAACAAGCTCAGCCTTTGACTTCTGGGGCATTGTATTCTTCTACATCAGCCTCAGACAAAAATGCAAACAATACACACCTACAATTTAATCATTTCAAAAGACAATAGGTAATAGAGCAAGCAGTACTTGAAGTGTCATATTGCTGACTTATAAAAAAGTCTGAACAGAACAAGTTTGTATTCAAAGAACTATTGGATCCGTAAGGAGGGTCTCCACTTTGAAAACTGCTGAATGACACAAATCTTTAAGCCTGATGAACATCTGAGGCTTCCTGGATGAATTAGATGAACTTGAAAAGAAAAGAATTAAGAGTCACAACAGAAGACTTAAAAGGGTTTTAGTTTCTTCAAGGAAATTACTGGCTACTGCAGCTGAACATATTTCAAACTTTTTAAACAAATCATTTGTTTTGATTCAAACAATTTGAAATATTTTAAAACAATTTCAAACTTTCCTTCCAACTCTTAAACGCGGTATGTACCTGAAACTGAAAATATTACTCATCTAACTTTGTTCCATTTTAATAATTTTAGAAGATATTTTTGTTTAATCTGAAATCACATTTAAAATCTGTTTGTACATTCCTCAAAAGAAAAAAAAGGGTTTATGCATAAATCCTTCCGATATGGATTTTAAATCATGTGTTCATTGGGAGCAAAATATTTTGGATCCCTGAGACCTCAAAAAGAGAGCTTATTATCTCCTGGACTTCCGTGGAGCTGCAGAAGCCAATGATTTCTTTGAATGAACTAAAACCTTTTTAAGTCTTCCATTTTGACTCTTAATTCTTTCTTTTCAAGTTCACCTAATTCATCCAGAAAGCCTCTGATGTTGATCAGGCTCAAAGTGTATGCCGGTGTCAAACATGGGGTCAATATCTGAAACAGCAACATGATGTCTTCAGTGATTCAACAATATTGATTGAGTGTCCACTTTCTGCCAGGCACTGTTTCAAACTCCAAGAGCGCAGTGAGGAAGAAAACTACGACATGGCCCTCCTCGCGTTTGCCTTCTAGTGGGCTAAATGTGATGCATTTCACCATGAATAACTATAATGAATAACAAATAATAAGTAGCTGAAGAGCCTGACTTCATCTAGAGAAAGGTTTCCCTGCAGAAACACTCACAGACATCAGGCCATGTTCCTCTCACCCCATCCCTGGCCCCCACCCCCCACCCCCACTAAATACTTGAGCATGTATCTCCTAAGAATGAGGCCATCTCACACTTGACCACTAAATCATTATGAGAACCCTCCCCAAATTAGTAATAACTTTACAATATCAGTTGATACAGAGTTCACATTCAAATTTCCCAAATTATCTCAAAATTATCTTCAAGCCATTTTTTCCCCCAATCCAATCTCCAGTCTCTTTATCCTTTTCATTCTAGAACAGTTCTCCTACTTTTCATGTGTGTTTTTCCGACATTGGTTTTTTGAGTCCAGGTAGGTTGTCTTGTGGATTGTCCCACAATCTGAATGCATCTGTTTGCTTCCCATTGATTTCACTAAGATTAAACATTTTTGGCAACAATATTTTATAAATTAAGTCATGTACTTGTTCATCACCAGGAGGCTCCTAAGTCAGAGAGTCTCACTATTATTGCTATTTAATTACTTGGTCAAGATGGGCTTTATCAAATCTCTCCATTGCAAAGGCACACCTTTCCTTTTTGAATACGAAGTAATCTGTTGGAGAGACTTTGAAACTATATAACCTTCGTGTTCCCTGCAATAACCTCTACTCCAATGCTCTGACTCTTATGCAGTATCACCTCTTTGTGAGATGCCTACATTCTTATCATAGATTCAATCTGATAACACCTGAATATAAGCTGGCCATTTATAGCATCAGGGACAAACAGGGCCAGATGAGGAGATTATCCTCGACAGCCCCTGCTAAGATTTTGTAGAGGAGTACCCAATGCATGCCACACATTTCCTTCCTGCCTCCCATCAGAACTGCTGCTTCCCTCATATCCCCCACATGGTTTTGAGTAATAGAAAACCAAAAGTTTCAGGTCTTTTTCAGGGTTTGCAAACCTATTTCGGTGACAATGTGAGCACCAGCACTTCAATACTGCCAGCTAAACAAACTTAAACATTTGCTGTACGCAGTGCCTAGGCTACAAAAACTCTTGCTCTGGTACAACTGAATTCCATCGTCTTCCCTTTTGGCAAAAATAAGCAATGCATTTGATAATCTCAGAAAAGAAAATCCAGTTGGGGTATTTAGGGACCAGCTTTGTGTGTCCTATGTCTTAACAGTAAAGGCAAACAAAGGTTAATTGTGGTGTGGCAGGGCAGATTTCTGGGATGGGCATGTGGGCATATCGGGGCTTGCCATATATGCTGTTCTCTTCCCAGCTCTATTGCTGTGATGTCCCGTCGGTTACTTAAAATCAGCCATAATAGAAGTTTGTACAACATGAAACTAATGCTACTACTACCAAATGCTACAAACTAGGACTCTTTCCTTTTCTGGAAAGCTATTGTTAAATATTTCCAAGCACATTGATGGATCCAGACTAACTCCTACCTTGAGTACTAACTCCTGCCTTGAGTATAGACCTGAGAGGGGAGAGGTCACAGCAGAGCATGTGCTCTCAAAGGCAGAACACATTATCCACAGATGACAGAAATGATATCTGTGAATGACAGAAAACAAGTGGTCGTTCAAGTGAGCTGTATCATCTAGGAGAGTCCTCAGGGGGTGACAATGGCACTGCAGTGTGTGGGTGTGGGACAGTCATGGGCAGCCCTGAGCAACACAGGTACATCAGACAGCGTCAGAGAGCCAGGTGCAAGAGGAGGCTTCAGCTCGGTATCTTAGGGCCGAGTTCCATCTAATTTTCTGTGGTTCTGTTTTGGATTTGGAAGGTAAATGGCAAAGAAAAAGGAGTTCCCACACTTTACAGCAACAGAAACTCTAGTCTGGATATCAGAAGGGAACCTCCGACAGGGCATAAGTTAGAGATTCTGTTACCAGAACAACACTACAATTCCTAGAGAATGTTGTCTTTAAACAGTTCAGGTTACATTTTATTATGAACTTTTATATTACCCTTTCCAGCAACATTTTCTAAATGGCCCTGGGTGACAGAGGAGGCTTCCTTTTTCTGCAAAAACACACATCTTGGTTTTGATATGGTGCACCAGAAATCCCTAAATCCCGTTTGAAGTCAGGGGTAAATTCAGACCCCAGGGAGACACTGGCCATCTGTGGAGGAACCAAGAGCCTGTTCCTCATTTAAACAAAGCAGGCTTAGGGGTCCGGTAATAAGGCTGGTCTTACTGTGGATGCATTAATACAGTAGTTGCCAAACTTGAGCAGGCATCAGAATCCCCTGGGTTGGGGGCGGGAAGGGGATTTTTAAACACAGATTGCTTGGTTCCACCCTCAGAGTTTCTAATTCAGTACATCTGGGGTGAGGCCAATTGTCTGTTATTTTTAAAAAGTTCCCATAGGATGCTGATGCTACCAAGGACCACACTTTGAGAACCACCTTATTAGTGCAACCACATGAAGGGTGGGGCAGCTGATAGGTGTTTTCATGAGCCAATTTAGCCCAGTTTATCAACAGAAAATACAATTCTGTGTTGTCATTGTTTTTCCCTCCATTGAACTGTGTACCACGCAGAAAGAAACCTTTCAGGATATGTAGAAACAGGTGCCCACCCTCCTTGGTAATAATAATAGAAACAGTCCCAAAAGATACCCTGCATTTGGTGCAATAAACGAGCCTCCAAGAATAATCAGGTGCTGACAATTCCACAAACTTCCCATAAATTCTGACATGCCAGCCAAGAACAGCTCTGCTTTCCTGACATTCTGAAGTTAGCATTTTATGGCCTAACCATAATAAGATCATCCTGCTTTGGAGTCATTTGTGTTGTAATTGCTTTAAAATTTCAAAGAGCTCTGGATTTCTACACCTCATTAAATTGGATCACATCAGGAGGGCTGGAGATTTTTTTTTTTTAAGATAGGAAAGTGACCTTTATTTGTTCCTTACCCTTCTGTGTAACTTCCTCTGGTCCTGTTTTTGCCACTGGACACTGCTGGACTCTTGTCCACAGACCTTGGAAGCTTCAAGGGATGGTTTCTGTTTACTACATATTCTGTTCTTCCTTTCCATGAGCTCAAAAGAGTCACAAGGCACCTGTGGCCTTGGGTTTAAAGTTTATCTAGGAATTGCTCGGGCCTGACTCATTTACCCCGTTATCCTTCTACATGCCCTTGGGAACTACTTTACCCCATTATCCTTCTACATGCCCTGAGCTCTTCAGCCGCTCGGCCTCAGAAATATCAAGACATGGTGACAGGAGAAGGGTGAAAAGAAAGATGATTTCCCCCTCCCAACTGAGTTCTATTATCAATTAAGTTTTTTCAACAAGCTAATAATTTTTGAATGACTACCATGTGACAGGCATTGAATTAAATGATGTAGGTACATTGTTTCAGCTAACTACACATTAGCTCTATTAAGTAGACCTTGCTTAAAGGGCTCAGAGATAGTGGCTCCAAAGCCTATATTTCTACTACATCATGATGCCTAGTAGCGTTTTAAGGAACTGTAGGGATAAATTTGTAATATGTATGACAAACACGCCAACCGTTCTCTCAGGAAGCTCAGAATCTATTTCATTACAGCAGAAAAATGCCATATTTTGTCAATTTTGAGACAATATTGATCTACATTTTAATATATCTCAAATTAAAATCTTATAATTAATGCTGTTTTTAAAATTGCAGGCAGTCAGGTGGCTATGGTGACTTGCACCAGCACAGACATGGTCACCCACAGCCATTTCTTTTGTCATTTCTTCTAGCTCTAAATAAGTCTAACGCCTCTTTCGGTAAATTTAAAATACTACTTTTAAATGATAAGAAAGCATTATTTCATAGTTTAAGTAGCCAGGATTTTCTTTCTCAGGGTTACAAAAAATAATAGTGCAATTTGCTATGAAGAGTGGCTGTTTCCATGGAATGTGGTAACTGTTAAGAAATCACTTTTGTGTATGAAATAATAAGGGTGATAGACAAGGAAACCATTTTGGAGTGGGGGCGAATCAGGCCAATTTTATGCAGAAAGGAACTTTTGCTGAGACCTGAAGGGAGTGGAAATTTGCAAAGAATGGCATTAACATGGGCCTTCTGGGCAGAGAGAAGGTGAGAACAGCATTCTCTGTTTTTGAAGCTGAATCTCTCCTATTACCTTATAGACCCATCCCTCTATCCCTCTAGAAGGCTAAAAAAGGATCGTATATGTGTATATTTATATTTAAACATACTTATTATTTGCATGTATGTTTATATTTATATCTATGCATGTATGTATGCATGCATATACAGGCACACTCATGCATGTATGTGTATACATGTAATATATACATACATGTGTAAATGTAAGCATACATACGAATAATAAATATAAACATATATGAAACATAATGCAAATACTACATTCAAATAATAATAAGCATAATTAAATATAAGCCTAGGTGTGTGAAAATACCTTCTGCCATCTCTTTCTTACTTTGTCTGTCCCTGGGTCATTCCATTTCTCTACTATCTGCCCCCATCCCACCCCCACTACCCATCTCAGTTTGACTGTAATTTGGATTCGAAAGTTGTCTTTCATTTAAAATTTACTTCATTTCTTGAAGAAAGCAATAGGTCCTCTGTTCATAATTTAAAATAAAGTGAGCTGAGCATTTCATATGACCCTTACAGAGACAGCAAATGCAATGGGATTCGCTAAATCAAGCAGCTCATTTTTTAAAAAATCTGAGACCCAGTATGAGATTTTTCAGTGTGTCTGACGTCCATGGCAGGGCTGGGTAGTGTTCTCTGCCTGCTGTGGAACTCTCTCGTCTTCCTGACTGAAATGGTGATGTGCTAGCCTGGTGGGAAGTGCTTTACGCACCATCACTATGTGACCCTCCCCCAGAGCCACCAGGTTCTCTTTGTGTATTTTGGAAGAAAATATTGAAAAAAATTAATACATTTTTTCAATAGCGATGCATTAATTAGAAAAACCTGGTTTAATCTCTTACCTCAATGTAGAAGAATTTCCGTTGCCTGTGTGGTTGAGTGTTTCTGGATGGCAAAAAAAAAAAAAAAAAAAAAAGGTTTTGGGGACTTTTCTCACAAGGTAAGGTTTGCAGAATAATTTCCCTGCTAGTGTCTGCCTTCCTCCCCGGTCACATATGCTGCGGTGCTTCAGAAGGTGTTGCCTAATTCCAGCTCTTCCTAGATGTTTTTCTCTTGTTGTATCTTGTTTTGTTTTTACTTTTAAGTGAAATCATAACTGAAAAAAATGTCAAAACCACCACAGGGAGGCCTTCAGATGAAAAAGAGAGAAACACAATTACATTTGGAGTCAACATGAAAGGGATCAGCTGCACTGGAAAAGGCAGAAGATGGAGGGCATCCATTTTTTGTGTTGACTTGGTCGAAGTTCAATCTCAAATCTCTGTGTGACAATGCCATTAAGATTACAGAAAGCACTAAATTCAGACCACCACCAATTACAACAGACACCTCTGGAAGGATCTTGGAAATGGAACTTAATGTTTTCATGATTGTACACTGAAATGATCATATTTTGGATATATATTAGAATAAATAGAGTATATTATTAAAATCAAGTTAGCTGGTTTTAAATTAATTCAGCCACTAGAAAATGTAAGTTTTCATTCGTGGCTTGTCATATATTTATATTGGATAGCACTGCTTTACATAATGTTCAGAGCATTTCCTTCAAAACATCCTCGGAGGTCAGCATCATAATATCTATTTTAAAGTCAAGTAAGCCGAGGCTCAGAGATGCCGAGCAACTTGCCCGTCACCCAGATTCTATGCAGAGGCTCCTTTGTGTTTTGATTCTAAGTCAAATGAGTTCTCTTTCCAGCATAGTAGCCTCCTTTTTGCAGCAAATGCTTTCTCTCCCCAGTGGAGTGTCCATCTGAGTTCAAAGAGGAATGATGCAACCTCCCCAAATCAGCAAAAACTTGAAGAATAGAAAGCATGAGTGGATCATAGCCTTTCCATGATGCAACCTCCCCAAATCAGCAAAAACTTGAAGAATAGAGAGCATGAGTGGATCATAGCCTTTCCAGGAAGCAGTCTGCTTGTCTACCTTAAGAGACGTAGCAACCGATTACATAGTTGACGAGAATTACTCCAGAGAAGTCCAAGAAGGAAATAGAGAGGCATAAATAACCAAAAATTGATCTTAATGATGATATTCTGAGAAAAGTAATGCTCGTCATTTCTGCATTTCCTCATGTCCTTCATTTCATTAACTGCTGCTCTGATTCAGCATCTCCGGAAGAGCCACTTTTGCATTTATAGATAGGATACCATACTCTCTAACTTGTCAGGGGTGATCTTCTCACAGATTTGCAGGTCCCCCTTCCAAGGCTTGAGGGGAAAATGGTTGCTAACTTTATCCAGATGTTGTTGTGCATCTAGACCACAAACAAGGCGGATCTGATTTACTGTTTCAACAAATATTGAGATTTTCCTTGCCATGTTTATTTAGCATCTCTTACATACCTAATTATGTAAAAATAAGCCAACTTTCATGAATGGAGTAGTTGAAACATTGATGGGTTTCATGGAATGGGTAAGTCGATTTGTGCTTATTTGTTTAATATTTCTAAACTTCAGATTATTCAGCTATAAAACAGAAATAATCCTTCCAATTGCTGAATTGTCAGGAAGAAGGAATGGGATAATAAACCAAAGTCAACAGATACTATGATTAGCACAACCAGGTGCTCAATTGATGATTTAATGATATTTAAAATTCAAAATATTACTGTAGATAGTGCAATGAAATTGACCTTGTTTGTGTTTGTGCTTTATGTGTTGATGGGGAAAGAGGTGATGTGTACAGAACAGAGGACATGTATTCTAAACCCCTTATAGAAATTTATTAATCACTCAGGTTCTTGTACAAGTTCAAAATGATGTGTTCAGTGCTTTCTCTTCTGTGCAGAGATCTGGAGAGGAAGACTGATAAGTAATGGGAAGGCAACACTTGTGCTTTTGTTATCTCTCTATCCTCTCTCTAGAGCTCAGTCTTCTCATCTATTAGTGGACAGGACATAAGAGGATGATTTCTAACAACCTGTTCAATGTAACATTTCACAAAGTTCTGATTTGCTTCCTAACCAACAGAAATGTATATTATAATATAGAAGATCAAATAAAACATTAAACTACTAACTATAACAAATTCTTCTAGAAGGAAGTGGCATGAGGGAGACAGACACTATAGTCTTGGAGGGCAGAAGGAGGAAAGACCACTTTTATCTGGGGGATCTGAGAGGTCATCTTAGAGAATCTGGCATTTGACATGTGTGTGAAAGATGGTCCAGATTGAAACATGGAGACGAGGGAGAAGAGAACTCCAAGCTGAGAGCCATGCCTGCGTGGGCAATGACATGGAAGTATGAGAAGGAGATGGCAAGATTTCTGTGGGGATGAAAGCATTGCTGTATTTCATAAGTGGTGAGACTAGAAGCAAAGATTGTGTCCAGATTGTGTATAGATAATGGTGGTGAAATTTGAGCTGAGGATGCATGAAAAAAGAGGATACAAGTGGAATTTGCTGTGCTGAGTTTTCTGTGATTCTGGGGACAGTGGTGTGAGGAAAGAAGGGCAGAGGACAAGAATCACTGAAAAATGACTGGCACTTTGAAGACCAGGAAGGATATGGGGCCTGAAAGAAGACATTTCATCAGGATTACCCCACCAACCCTTGATATTTTGAGTGAAAAAGTAACTTCAGTTATGTCTATGTTCCCATTTCCTGTGTTGTCAAAACCTGTGGGAGAAGCTGTGAAAGTGAGACTAAGTTCCCTTTTCCCCACATTGCATGGATAAACATGGTTCTGATGAGCTTCACAGGACCTGGCCCAGCATGCGGCACTCAAGGCTGACATCTTGGCTCCCAGCCACCCATTGCTGGAAGACAGCACCAGACCTGTATGCACATGCTTGGGGCACTGGATAATTTCCAGATGAAAGTGTTTCTCAAAACCCCACCTGCCACAGCAGGACCTGAAGGATTCCCATGGGAGAGTGATAACTGGGACGTGCAAAAAACCAATGAAGCCTTCAGCCCACAGTGACAAGTCCTCTAGACGCCGCTACAGGAGGATCCCAGGGTTTAGCAAGTCTCCTGGAGTGGCTAGACAGGTTTGCCTTCGTTCGCTCCCTGGAGACAGAGCTGTCTGAGGCATGACTGAGCTGTTGTTCTTTGTCAGTTGTGCATGTCCAGGCAAAGGTGCTGGATTTCACTGCACACACACAGAGGGAACCTGTTTGGTGATCTGTGCTGAGACCTTAGAAGAAGGTGCAGAGCTCTCCCTAGTGCCTGGGGGTGGTGAAAGCAGGGAAGCAACAGTGAATATTGGATAAATATCTTTTTAGATTTCTTCAGGGAAAAGTCAGTTGAGCCCTTATGGCCTAATCACCTCTTAAAGGTTCCACCTTTTAATATTATAACAATGGCAATACAAGTTTTGTTTTGTTTTGTTTGTTTGTTTGTTTTGAGATGGAGGTTTGTTCTTGTTGCCCAGGCTGGAGTGCAGTGGTGCGATCTCGGCTTACTGCAACCTCCGCCTCCCAGGCTCAAGCAATTCTCTTGCCTCAGCCTCCCAAGTAGCTAGGACTACAGGTGCCTGCCACCAGGCCTTGCAATTTTTGTGTTTTTAGTAGAGATGGGGTTTCACCATGTTGGCCAGGCTGGTCTTGAATTCCTGTCCTCAGGTGATACACCTGCCTTGGCCTCCGATAGTGCTGACATTGCATGTGTGAGCCACTGCACCCAGCTGGCAATACAATTTTAACATGAATTTTGGGGGAAATCTTTGAACCATGACAATTACCAACACCACGAAGTCCCACAACACCCCTTCCTGTCTGCTAGCCATAATTCTATGATATCCCCTGCCTTTCTTTTATTAAAAAAAGTTACAATAACCACTTAATCATGCTGATACAATATAGCTCAACTTCTGGTTTTGAGCTATATATAAATGCTATATGTAGACTTTTTAGCATTGTGTCCCATTGTGCCACCATGAGATAACTTTTTTTTTTTTTCAAATTAACCACAGATTTTAGGAATTTGGGAAATAGTGATCTAGTGGGTCAGGTTACATCTCTTAGAGGAAATAGGTCCAGGAGATGCTTTCTGTGTCATGGAGGATAAAAAGAAACTTAAAATCCACATGGAAATCCCATACAACTGTGCTGGGCCCAGGGGAGAATTTCCACACCTCTCTCTCTTAGCACTTCTCTTTCACGGGCCTGAGTCACACCATTAATGCCTAGATCAGCAACAGATTCATGGAAGGTGGAGTTCTTCTATCATCAGCAGTTTTCTCATAGGAGAATCTGAAGGATACTCTCAAGTTTTCGGAGGCGCATGTTGTTGCCTTCTCTCTCTCATAAAATTATAAGATGACAAGATTTGTTGTTAACAACTTCTGTATCTGATAATAATATTAACTGTTTCCTTCATGCTTTCATTCTTTCTTGAATGACCTCATTTCATTCTAGCTTCAGATCAGATGTTATTATTACCAGCTTATAAGCTGAGAAACAAAAGGTTGCAGTAGTTAAGTGGCTTGCTCAAGGTACTGTGAATATTTTAAGATGCAGCAATGGGGTCTCCAAGGATGGGCTTGAAATAAATTTGTTGGCCTGTCAGTGGGTAACTTACATAAGACAAGCTACTAACAGGTCTCATCTTCAGTTCTTTATTTGGAAAATGGGGATAGAAAGATACAAAGGAATCTGAATTTGAAGATTAAATGACAAAAAGTATAAAAGCGTGTAACGTGAATAGTACCCCGATTAATGTTAGTAATAATTAACAGTAAGCTAAATAAAAGCTCAGCCCTATTTGTTTTGTTTTTCATTGTTGTTGTTTTGTTTTTGAAATGGAGTCTTGCTTTGTTGCCCAGGCTGGAGTGCAGTGGCGTGATCTCGGCTCACTGCGACCTCCGCCTCCCTGGTTCAAGTGATTCTCCTGCCTCAGCCTCCTGAGTAGCTGGGACTACAGGTGTGCACCACCATGCCCAGCTAATTTTTGTATTATTTTGTATTATTTTAGTAGAGATGAGGTTTCCTTATATGTTGGCCAGGCTGGTCTCTAACTCCTGACCTCAGGTGTTCTGCCCACCTCGGCCTTACAAGGTGCCGGGATTACAGGCATGAGCCACTGCTTTCAGTCAGTGCTGGGGTTTTGACTATAAGTTCTATGCCGCTTTCAGTACAGAAAGAAGAGCAATCAGTACATTTCCTTCATAAAATATTACCACTCTGTTGTAAGCCAGACTGTTGATTAAGTTCCTTAATAGAATATAACAGTTGCAGTCTTTCATTATTAAAGGTCAATACTTTCTCAAATAGAGAATGTAAATGCAATCCTTGAAAAACAAGTACTTTCTTTATATAAGAGTTTCAATGGCCAAGAATGCAGGTGATTCCCTACTCATTGGCCATGAGTCATCTAGCTTCAGAAGCTAGATCCGTACAATTACATACTTTCAAATTTCAGCTTCAGGTATATGTAGTCATATTTAAATTCACTGAGATTGATTTTTTCATAATAATGAAATAAGACAGTATTAGTTAAGCAGGACTGGCATAAAGATAAAATGGTATCCAAGAGGTAACATCATCTGTCATAGAACTAGGCACATACCAAATTTGGCATGAATTTTAGTATCCTCTGAAAATGTTGGCCACCTGACTGAGAATAATATATTAAAGTAAATGTATATTGACAAGCCTTTAACTCAGCTTGTAATTCTTACAAATACATAAAAACGTGTCTAGTAAAGTCAGTGAGCTCTTGGTGCATAGTGGAGGGAGTAGATCATCGTCCAAATCTTGCCTTAGACTCTTGTGAGCTGTGTCATGTGGGTCAATTCCCTAACCTTTAGAACCTCAGTTATTTTTCGTTAAAAAATATGGAAGTAATGATATCTATCTCAGAAAAGATTTGAGGATTTGAGGTTTTACAGTTAAGTTATATGATGCCTAATGTGGACCTCAACAAATGGTAGCTGTAGTTGTTATTTTGGTTATCCGTGTGTTTTCTTCCCTGAACAAACTTTTAGGAGACACAGTTAAAAAGTTTACCACATCACATTTCCACATGTGGAACTTCCTGCGTGTAACTTTGCTATGGAACTTAAAATATTGACTCTTAGATTATATGACCAAATGTGAAATTGGACAGGGATTCCTGTGCAGATAAACAAGCATACTAGTCTAGGGTAAAATTTTGGACATTGATTTCAAAAAGATAACTCTTTCTCCTAATTAATATAATTTTCCTGCAATATGCATAGGAAGACAATGCAAATTGCAAGTATACATGTAGTTTGGGGTGAGGGGGCTTAGAAGGTTGGGGAATATGTTTTATATCACACATTCATTGGAATTATTGTTTGCAAAAAACCTTTGCAACTTCAGTAGAGATAGTATTCATTACCCTACTTTTTGTCCCTTCAACCAGAGAAAAAATTCGGATGTCCCCAAACAAGGTGAAATTTGAGCTTTGATGCCTTGGTTCATGCTTTTGTCTATGCAGAATATTCTAGGTAAATTATTTTGCCTCTGGAAAATTCATACTAGATCTTCAAGGTTCAGCTCAAACGCTGCTTCTCAGATGAAGACATTCTACTGTCCTTCCCTTGAGGGAGGAATAATTTCTAGAAATTCAGTATATTGAAGTTAGCTTAATTCTGCTGGCAATGTTTATACACAGGTCTTCACAGTAAGAAATTTTTGAGGAGACAGACAATATCCCATTTATCTTCTTCCCTTGTTAGTGATGAACATAAAGGCATTTACTCACTTTTACTGAATCTATCAGTCAATCAATCAATGAAGTGATAAATAAAATCTTTTGGAGGGAGATTAATGTCAGTGACTCATCACATCTTAAATTAGAAGGGTAAGGCAAGGTTATAAATTATCCATTATAATAGTCAAGCAGAGTTAGTGAAAGGGTCAAGAAGTGATATATGGGGGAGATTTAATGGGATGGATGGTATAGGTGCTTAATCCAAGGACACAGGCGAAGTCAGATGCAGTAATGGAAAGATTATTATTTTAGTAGAACCTAAAAGGAACCTACCAGATTCTGCTCATATCTTTCTTATATCCTGAATGCATTAATAAATTATTAATCTTAAGGTATTTATTATTTCCATAAAAACACGAATGGGCTATATAAATAACAAATGAGAACAGTTTATAGATGAAGAGAACATGTATGACTAGCTGTTTTGGGAATCCTGAAAATCTCCACAAGTTACTCGCATTTAAATAATTTGAGAAAAATTTCCATCAAAAGATGTATGATTCTATAGCAGAGGTATTTTAAGTTCAAAATTTTAGTTAATCTTCTTAAAGATTTAGGATCTTACATATTTAATCTATGCAACATATCCTGGTCAAATAATAATTTAACATTACAGTGAATTTGGTGGTGCCCTGAAAATTAAAATGCAGAGTTTCTGATTAATCACAGTATTGCTTATTAAATTGAGTGTTCTTGGGATCAAATGCCCTTGGTATCAAAAATCATTAGTGAGCTTTCTTTTCAAGTATCTTTTTTTCCTCTTTTTTTTCCATTTTTGGTAACTCTTTTTCTCCTTTACTTCTAGTGATGTAGTGTGATTAATAATAAAATGTTGCCTTACCACGGGGGGAAATAATAATAAATGTAAAATTCATATACGTGTTTCCATCCAAACGAAGGTATTATACAATTATAGAGATGATTATGATCACTGGATTATGGAACTCGGCACACTAACCTGCTGAATTTGTAGTCAGGAAGCTATGAAGTGAATAAGAAGAATATTTCATTTTTTTGAGCGAAGGTAGAAATGATACCTATTGAAGAAGATAATTTTCTAACTGTCTATTGATTGCAGTTAAATCTACTGTTTAGTAGATTTAACACATCTTGAGAGGTTTTCTACAAGTAGGTATAAAATGAATTTGGATCTTAAGTTTTGCATTGCTCTTTCTCGGGTCTTTGTTTTCCTCACTGCCCAAATTCTCTCAATATATATTTCATTCTTTTACATTCAGTACTTTTTTTTTTTTTTTTTTTGGTCTTTTTGAGATGGAGTATTGCTCTGTCAACCAGGCTGGAGTGCAGTGGTACAGTCATGGCTCACTGCCACCTCCGCCTCCCAGGTTCAAGAAATTCTTGTGTCTCAGTGCCCCCAGGTTCAAGAAATTCATGTGTCTCGGTCTCCCTAGTAGCTGGGACTATAGGTGCCTGCCATCACACCTGCCTCATTTTTGTAGTTTTAGTAGAGATGGGCTTTCACCATGTTTGCCAGGCTTGTCTTGAACTCCTGATCTGAGGTGATCCACCCACCTCAGCCTCCCAAAGTCCTGGGATTACAGGCATGAGCCACCGCGCCCGGTCTTGTTCAGTACATTTTTGAGTGTTCTGTCTGCGTTGCAGCCAATTCACTCAGGCAAACGGAACCAGGAAGATCCCTGCCCATCCAGTGACTTGAGAATGATGGACTGTGCTCAATTTCTCTTTCTCTGAGCTCTTTTCTGTTGTATTTACCATCATCATCTAGCCTTAAAGTGGTAGGGACTTTTGCTTTGGGGTTTTTATCCCATTTTGACACTGTCATTTCTTTGGGATGATGCTCTACTTACACATTATGCATCAACAATAAATTCAAATAAGACATTTCTTCAGAGTTTTCTGTACAAAATGTGGATTTAGGACCAGTTTCACCAACTGCTCACATCTTTTCATTCATTAATAAACTAAATGTTTATTGATCAGCTACCACATGAAAGATGCTTCCTTGAGGTACTGAGAATACACTAGTGGATGAGGAAGTCACTGTCTTAGTCACAGACCCCAGATGTTGAGATAACTGTTACTATGGAAATGCAAATTATTGAAAATAGTATTTTTTCAGCACACATGAGAGTAAGACACTAGGTTCAAAAATAGTAAACAACAGGCCAAGGCGCGGTGGCTCACGCCTATAATCCCAGCACTTTGGGAGGCCGTGGCAGGTAGATCACCTGACATCAGGATTTTGAGACCAGCCTGGCCAACATGGTGAAACCCCATCTCTACTAAAAATACAAAAATTAGCTGGGCATGGTGGTGGGGACCTGTAGTCCGCCTACTCAGGAGGCCGAGGCACGAGAATTGCTTGAACCTGGGAGGTAGAGGTTGCAGTGACCTGAGATCGCACCACTGCACTCCAGCCTGGGTGACGGAGTGAGACTCCATTTCAAGAAGCAACAACAAAGAAAATAGTAAACAACAAAAAATCGGTATTGGATAAATTATATTTCCAAAAACAAATATGGCCTTGTTTCTGTGTAAAACTCAAACCTATCCACCTCCAAAACTCAGCCTTCTCTCCTCTTCTCCATGTTGCTCTGCACTTCTTCTTGTTCCTTTACATTTCCTATGGACTTCTCCGTATTCCTTTATGTGCTTTTTAGAGTACTTCTCCATATTCCCCTATCTCCCCTTCTACAGTTTTCTTTCTGCTTCAACTTACCCCCCGGGTTATCTTCTTGGATAGGGAACATTTCTCGTTGAACTTTACTCTCCTCTTAATTGCCTTTTCCCTTTCTGTCTTCTCCAGATTTATAGAGTTCTCACCTCAAACATAGTTTATAAGAGAATCCAAATATAGTATATCCCATTAGGCTCATAATTGTCTGATCATTTTTAGTACCTATAGGATAGATCGCAGACAATTTAAGATTATATTAGGCCTTCACAATTTGTGTACTTCCGCAAGTTTAGGCTCAATTTTCATTCATACCTCCTGCCCCAAACAGAGTCTACCCTAAATTACCCATCAATCTCTTTACCATTTCCTGATTGGATCATACCAATTGCATTGTATTTTTCATATCCCTCCTTTCTTTATACATGATATCTTGTTCTCTAGAATGCCTTTACCCATTTTCTCCAGAGATTTCTACTCTAAGACTCATCTCAAAGATTATCTGCAGTATAAAACTTTCTCTAATAATTCTTGTTATAATTATTAACTCTTTTCTATTATCCACACCGTTCGTGCTTCTCTGCTGCCTAATGAATTTTAATGGCTTCTGCTAACTTGCTTGCATTTCCCTTGATATAACAGTGCTCTCATATTTTGAGATCTAAGTTCATGATTCTGCTTCTGTCTGGAAGAATCTATCTCCACTCTTTCTTCCTCTACAAGACATCATATACTCCTTCTAGATTCCAACATCACTTTTTTTTTTTTTTTTAACACTTTTGCTAATCCTCTCACTAACTGAGGTCAAATTATTTCTCCTTGCATTCTGTGTGAATTATATGCACATGTTATAGATTTATGAATTTCTATCTTGTATCTCTTACATATTGGAGAACCTACATTTATCTATCTGTATTCTACTATAAGGCCATACGCATCTTGAGGGAAGGACTATGTAATATACATGTACATTACATATTATACATATACATATTATACGTATACATATACATATGCATTACTTATTTACTTATTTTACATATGGAATATTTGAACACTTAGTGTGCGCCAGGCACTGTGCTAAGTGCTAAATTACAATGGGGGCAAAACAAACACATTCCTCCATTTCATCATGCTTTATAGTCTACTAGAAAATGAAGTGGGAATATAATTCTGGTGAGTGTTACAAATGGATTAAGGGTATGACATAATTCTGGTGAGTGTTACAAATAGATTAAGGGTATGCAAAGCAATATATCAGGGTGGCTTAGCCTAAGTGGGGTGCAGTGAACCTGATTGAGAAAATAAGTCTGCAGTATAGCAGTTGTTTTCTTAGCATGAAAGTCTGAATTTGTGATTTCTTAGGTGGATAAGTTTCAAAGGATGGAAATGTATAGGGTATAACTGTAGTCAAGTAAAGAAAGTGTTTCCCTAATCTAGCACACTTCCTGAAACATGTAATATGAGCAGTAAATAGGTATGGAAACTATTTATAGTATGAAAATTTTTACACTTGTTACCTTTCATCAATAGATTTTACCTAATTCTAAGGCTAACATTTATTTGGCGTAAAGTATTCTGCTTCATCATATATAAAACTTCATTCATGGCTTTCAATGGATGCTTTGATTTTTATTAAAGAAACACATTTGTTATATCTTGTGCTATATCTTGAATGAATTATTCTTCTACTTGAGTATCTCAGGCTAACAAAAATCTTGGAGCAAGAGGCAGAGAGGGTGTGGATAGTAGGGTGAAACATGTTCATTCCCTGATTGAATATTGTCTCGTATTTTTTTCTCCCTGTGTCTAGAATATACTTTTTATAAACATGGAAGATTAAACATCCGTACCTTCTGCCAAGTTTCCAGGAGACTCCTATAGGGGAGACAAAGCCTAGCGGCTTACAATGGCCTATGTACTTGGATGGTGAGGCTAGAGTCTTAGCTATGGGAAGAATATTGCAATGTTTCTTTCCTTTTCAGTCCCAAGACCTGTTGACCAGCTTTGGTTACAGTGACTATACAATGAAATTTAGAGCCTGGTTAGGAGGAGAGATATTACCAGTGAGTGTTTCAAGGACCGACCAGGTTTGTTTGTTTCCAGATTGGGGGTCTCAAAGAGGAGGATGGATGGGAGTCTCGCTAGCCCTTACTGACCATGTACATTTACCCCATTACAGGCTTGCATGGCACATGAAGGACAGGGGCAGATTCTGCTCCTGTCCAACTTCTCTTCCCTGGTTTTTGATAGGTGGACAATGATGTATACTCAATGGATAAATAAATGCATGTGCAAAATAACTCACTCTCATTGAGGGTAAATATGACATATATAATGACTTAGTGAAAACAAGAAATCAGAAAAGTATAATATAGATTTTTGGCCCTTAACATTGACTCAAGCTATAATCTACTATGCTATCTTAAATAAGCTACTTGGGGCTGGGCACGGTGGATTACGCCTGTAATCCCAGCACTTTGGGAGGCTGAAGTGGGCGAATTACAAGGTCAGGAGATGGAGACCATCCTGGCTAACACGGTGAAACCTTGTCTGTTCTAAAAATAAAAAAAATTAGCCAGGAATGGTGGCACATGCCCATAGTCCCAGCTACTCAGCAGCCTGAGGCAGGAGAATCGCTTGAACATGGGAGGCAGAGGTTGCAGTGAACAGAGATTGCACCACTGCACTCCAGCCTGGGTGACAGAGTGAGACTCCATCTCAAAATAATTAATAATAATACTAATAATAAGCTGCTTAGTCTCCTTAAATCTGGAGGGTATATATGGAAGTGATTCAACCTCTTAAAACTCCAGAGACTTATCATAGTTAGTACAGCTCCACTTCTGAGCTTAGCCCAATTCTGAGTGAGTTTAGACAAATGATTTCACTTTTCTAATCATTGATTTTCATAAAAAATGAGGTTAACTAGAAGACCTCTTAAATTCCTTTTAGCTCTGAAGTTTTTTTTAATAAAATTAAGAGCCCCTAGATCTGATAAACAACTTCAGCAAAGTTGCTGAATACAAAATCAATTTACACAAATCAGTACAATTTCTATACACCGACAATGTCCAAGCTGAGAGCCAAATCAAGAGTGCAATTCCATTCACAATAGCCACAAAATATAAATATCTATGAGTACACCTAATTAGGGAGGTGAAAGATCGCTACAATGATAATGACAGAACACTGCGGAAAGAAATCAGAGATGACATAAACAAATAGAAAAACATTCCATGCTCAAGGATAGAAAGAATTAACATTGTTAAATGGTCGTACTGCCCAAAGCAATTTGTTTATAGATTCAATACTCTTCCTATCAAACTACCAATGATTATTTACAGAATTAGGAAAAAAAAAAAAAAAAAAAAACTATTGTAAAATTCATATGGAACTAAAAGAGCCCAGATAGACAAAGTATTCCTAAGTAAAAAGAACAAAGCCAGTGCCATCACATAACCCAACTTCAAACTATGTTATAAGGCTACTTTAACTGAAACAGCATAGTATTGGTACAAAACCAGACACGTAGACCAATGGAATAAGTTAAAGAACCAAGAAATAAAGCCATGCACTTACAACCATTTGATCTTTAACAGAGTCAACAAAAACAAGCAATGGGGAAATGACACCCTTTTCAATAATGGTGCCGGGATAACTGGCTAACTATATGCAGAAGATTGAAACGGGGCCTCTTCCTTTAATCAAAAATCAATTCATAGTGAATTAAAGACTCAAATGGAAAACTTCAAACTATAAAAATCCTAGAAGAAAACCTAGGAAATATCATTCTAGACATAGGCCCTGACAAAGATTTTATGACAAAGACTCCAAAAGCAATTGAAACAACACCAAAATTGACAAGTGGGAACTAGTTAAACGAAAGTGCTTTTGCACAACAAAATAAATTATCAACAGAGTAAACAGACAGCCTACAGAATAGAAGAAAATATTTGCAAACTATGCATCCAACAGGGGTCTAATATGCAGAATCTGTAAGGAATTTCAACAAATTAGCAAAAACAAACAACCCTATTTTAAAATGGGCAAAAGACATGAACAGAGATTTCTCAAAGAGGAAACACAAGTAGGCAACAAGGATAGAAACAAATGCTCAACATCATACGTCATTAGAGAAATGCAAATTAAAACCACAATGAGATACCATCTAACACCAGTCAGATTGGGTACTATTAAAAAAAAAAAAGATGCTGGCAAGATTGCAAAGAAAAGGGAATGCTTATACACTGCTGGTGGAAGTGTAAATTAGTACAGCAGTATATAAAGCAGTTTGAAGATTTCTCAAAGAAAATATAACTACCATTTGACCCAGGAATCCCATTATTGAGTATATACCCAAAGGAAAATAGATCATTCTGCCATAAGGACATATGTACACACATGTTCATTGCAGCACAATTCACAGTGGCAAAGATATGGAATCAGCCTAAATGCCCATCGATCATAGACTAGATAAAGAAAATGTGGTACATATACACCAGGGAATACTATGCAGTCATAAAAAAAGACTAACATCATGTTTCTTGTGGTGAGATGGATGGATGGAGCTGGAAGCTATTATCCTAAGTAAATTAATGCAGGAACAGAAAACCAAATACCACATATTCCACTTATAAGTGTATGGATACCAGGAAGGGAACAATAGACACCAGGACCTACTTGAGGGTAAAGGGTGAGGATCAGAAAACTACCTATCTGTTATTGTGCTTATTACCTGAGTGACCACATAATTGGGCACCAAAATCTGTGACACACAATTTACCCATGTAACAAACCTGCATATGTACCTACCACCTGAATCTAACCTAAAAGTTGGAAATACATGTATGTATCTGTTGACTATATGTACCAGAAGGTTTTTAAGTTATATGCAATTGATTAAATTCTAATTTATTAATATAATGTATATTCTTTTAAATACAAACCGTAATGTATAGTGTGATTTTGTTGATAACTTTTAAATCTATCTTAAGCATTTGTAGATGTTCCCTTTCAGGTATAGATAAAGGACAGGCCTATCTGAGACCTGTTAAGGACTTCTTTCATAATCTTCTATTTATTAAACTCTGAGTCTCTACGCATCATGTTTTCTGTATACCTAGTTGTTCCATGTTAAATTAATGTGTTTTTTTTAAATTAGGTGTCAAATAATTGGACAAATTACAGAGCATTTGCCGTCTCTTTCTGTTTGTAGAAGTTTGAGGTTCACCTTCTATATGGTCTTTAGTCATCTGACTTTGTTTTATTTGATCTATATTATATATCCTAGGAAAGAGAATAGAGCCGATTTGCTAAATATTTTTATTCAGTACTCTCAGCAAACCATTTGTAAATATTTACTGTGTACCTACAATGTCCAGGTCACAACTGTAGGCTTCTGTATGCTGGAGCTGAGATAAAGTTGTAAAATTTTTAGGAATTTTGTGATCTGGTTGTTTAACACAGCCATTATATAAACGTAAGTTACATAAACTTACAGTTAAATAAATTATATTAAAAATAAAATGGGGCCAGACGCAGTGGGTCACGCCTGTAATCCCAACCCTTTGGGAGGCCGAGGCGAGTGGATCACGAGGGCAGGAGTTTGAGAGCAGCCTGGCTAACATGGTGAAACCCCGTCTCTACTAAAAATACAAAAATTAGCCGGGCATGGTGCCTGTAATTCCAGCTACTGGGGGGGCTGAGGCAGGAGAATCACTTGAAACTGGAAGGTGGATGTTGCAGTGAGCCAAGATTGCACCACTGCACTTCAGCCTGGGCAACAAGAGCGAAATTCTGTCTCGATCAATCAATCAATCAATCAATAAACAAATAGAACAGATACTCAAAACTCATCACTTTCTAAATATTATATTACATGCATCATTTTACATGTTCTTTAGACAATTTAAGTTATTGTGTCCATATGATAAAATGCCAAACATGTGCACTGCTGGGCATCTTTTTTCAACTCTGTGCATATTGGCATCATACTGATACCTTGAAATTGGCCATGGAGGGGATATTAGCACCACAGAAATCAGTATATGCTAGAAATCATTTCCCTTCCTCCCTTCCAGCCTACTTACAAACATTTTTCAGCACATCACTGCTTCTAGGTGCTACTTAAAGTCAGAATCAAGAGTAGCTGTGGCATTAAGGAAATCCAGTCTTCTGTGTAAGAAAGGTCAAAGGGGGAGGATTAGGGCTTTGAATGTTCATGCAGATTTATAATTAAAAGGTAATGGGCAAGGTAATTAAAAGGTAACTGAGGGAAACATTGTGTGCTTTGGGCCTAGTATTGTAATTATATTCAATACATACTTTACCAGTTAGGATATAGTATAAAGCAGATTTTGCATATCCTGAATGCAATGAAAATACATTGGCCAAAGCTTATAGTTTTTTAAATGAGCTTTGTTAAAACGCAAATAGTTGCTCTCTCTTTGTTATTAAAATATATGTGTATACACAGACACACACACACACACACACATGAGTAATTTTATAGAACATCTGAGGTTTAGCTGTAAAATCTGTTTCCCAACATTTAGAGAAGTTTGATACAAGTGTTTGGGCCAATTTACCTTTAATACTCTTGAGGAAAGTCTTAATAGCTATTAAAGAACACTCTGGGATTATAAATCCCCCCTCATTTATGGAAATTGAAACCAGCATTTAATGAGGATCAACAATGTCCAGACAACTTGTTTGACAGTTAATATAGATGATTTCTTGCCTCCAGCACTTTATAAAGGGGAATGCATAGGAAAGAGAGAGAATTAATATATAGTTTGCCCTTGAACAATGTGGAGAGTGAGGAGTGGTGACCCATGCATAGAAAGGTAGACGGTGGGTGGAGGAAGACGATTAGGAAAACTAACCAATAGGAATGAGGCTTAATATCTGGGTGATGACATAATCTTTACAGCAAACCGCATAACACAAGTTTACCTATGTGTTAACAAACCTACACTTATACCCCTGAACTTAAATCAAAGAAAATCCAAGGATAACTTTTGACTCCCCCCCAATTTAACAACAAAGAGCCTATTGTTGACTGGAAGCCTTATCAATAACATACATAGTTGAATAAAACATTTTTATGTTATATGTATGAGAGACTATATTCTTACAATTGTGTAAGTTAGAGAAAAGAAATGTTATTAAGAAAATTATGTCATCACTTCTGCAACACATACACTAAAATGAGTATGATACAGAGATTAGCGTTCTTGCACAGGATGAAAGACACATTCTTGAAACATTGCATATTTTTGTATGCCTGTATCAAAATATCACATGTATCACTAAATAAGCACATCAATTATATATGCATATAAATTTTTAAAAAATTAAAAAAGGAAGAGAAAATATATTTAGTGTTTATTAAGTGGAAGTGGATCGTCATAGAGGTCTTCATCCTCATTATCTTCATGCTGAGCAGGCTGAGGAGGAGGAGGAAAAGGAGGGATTGGTCTTGCTGTCTCAAGAGTGGCAGAGGCAGAAAAGAAGGAGGAGATGGAAAGAGAGGCAGGAGAGGCAGGCACTATTGGTGTAAGTTTTATTTTTAAAAATCCACCTATAAGTGGACCTGTGCAGTTTAAACCTGCATTGTTCAAGGGTCAACGGAATACTGAACACATAGAAGGCATTGTTTGTAGCTTGCCTTCAATCTAATGATATTATTTATTCTAATTTGATAGTAAAGAAATAAAGGCTCCAAAAATTTGAGACCTTTACATGATAACATTTCAAATAATTTGCAGAGACAAGATTTTCAAAACACATCTGTATCTATGATACTTTCATTCAACAGACTTTTCTTGGATGCTTGTTAGGCCAGCCCACTAAGTTCACAAGAAATATAATCATCATGGTCTTCAGAGTTCAGTAAGGACAAACAGGAATTAGGCAGGTAGAACAGAATGGAGTGGGTGCAAGGCATTTCAGGCAGAGAGAATAAATAACATCCTCAAGGGACTGGGAGCAAGAGCAGCAAGGCAAATTAACCACAATAGCAATTATTGTGAATATTTTGTTGATCACTTGAGGTGATTTATTCTTTTAATCCCCTAGACTCAGACATCATAAATGAAGTTATTCTAGGTGCTGGAATGACTAGATCATGAATTTACATCCCATTAAAAGAAGTTTGAGTCTTTTCCATCAGCACAGAGTATTCCAAACAAAGAGATAATATGATCAGATCCACAGTTTAGAAAGATCACTATATTTCGTGTAAGTTTGACTAGTAACTGTCTCATTTAAAATGTGTTGTTCCTCCTCATATTTTTTTTATGTGTTTATAAGAACTGAATGGATTTTATATGTGAAAATCTAGAGTGCCTGAGATACAGTAAGTCCTCAATAAAGAGTGGTCATTATTTTTTGCTTACAATTTCATGAGCTGTCCTCTGGCTAGCCTTCAATCTCATCTCTCACTGCTTTTGTCTTGAACTTCAACATACTTGGAGTATTTTTCCACGTGATGTATCTCTTTCTGAAGTGCTTCCATTTGCATAATTTGCTTAGTGAACTCCTACTATATTTTCACAACAGCAGAGGCTGAAGAAGAATCAGTGGCTGGAAGAAATTTGCATCACTCACATTTTGAAAGTAGCAATTGGAGGGGCTCAGGAAGGGACTCTCCAAAGAACTCATTTAAGAATCAACCAGAGAAATAGTAGGCTATAAATGACTATCAGGCCTGGAGTTCATGAGGTTATATTATAGCAGGAAAAACTTGAATTTCCTTTACCTGTTTGTTTCTCACTTTTTAGCCCCAGGAGTGTCTGTTGTAGCCTCTAGCAAGTTGAGGGATAAGTAAGGGAGGAAAGAAAAAGATGAGATTCTTTTCTTTTTTTGTTCGATTTAAGCTAAGGAAAGAGGCCTAAAACTGCTGAGTAGTTAATTATAATTAATACCTGGAAGATAATGACTTTAATAGAATTGAAATTGTGCTGACAGTTAAAAATGACCATGGAATCTGTGTATCATCTGTGAGTAATCAGGAAATTTGTGGAACTTCCTGAGATTTTATACAGGGCAATTGAAGAATGTCCTTGAGGAATATATTTTTATAAGAGAAAAGAGAAATAAAATACAGTTGTATTTGTATTGTATTTTATCAATCCCACATTTTCAAAGTCCTAAAAATACAAAGATTTTTGATTATAACACTCAGTGGGGTTTCTTTGACACTGGGAAAAAATTGAAGAAAAGATGACAAATTCCTAGAGGTATAATGTGCTGGTAAAATTTGAGACCTAAATTTTTTTCAAGTGATTATGTTTAAATAAAAAGGAAATATATAATTCATGTGCAACCACTAAGACTATATTAAAGATTAATCATAGAGGTAACAAACCAAAAATTCAGTGATTAGAACACTGAGAATAATGGAGAATTTGAAGCTATTTATCTTCTAGCACATCTTGTTTCATAAACTTAGGACATCCACATTTTTAGCCTCTTTTTACCATGCCTCCGAAGTATGTTTTAGATCCTTTACAGGGTAGCCCTGGTACAGGTTGTCACATTGCAATGTCATCTCTTGGAAAGCCAATCTCCTTTCTAATCCCACCCGCAAGCCAACCCCTACCCCCTTATGAGAAAACTCAAACAAAACCTTCATTTCAACTATCCTGCAATTCAGTGCTCTTAGCCTTGCCAAAGACTTTTCACTCTTGCTATGGCCTTTATTAGATGTATTTTCTCTCACTGGTGAGACTTTATTCTTCAAGACTAAATTTTTTATTCTCATAATACTTTGTTCTTACTTATGATTACCACTTTGCATTATAAAAGGGTCTATTTGCTATTTTTCATAGACTGCTGTTTGCTTTGAGTAAGAAAACATGGAGAAAGGTTAAACATTTACAAGCACTCCCTAAGTGTCAGGAACTATTCTACTTGCTTTACAAAACTTTAATTTTCAAAATGACCCTATAGCATGTGTTATCATCTTCATTTTATAGATGAGTTAACCAGCTCTGTAAGTTAATTAACTTATCTGAGGGGATACGGCTGGTAAGGGTAGAAACTAAATCTTTTCTGAGTTAAAGCCTCTGCTCTGTCACATTACCATGTGACAACACAGCAAATTTTGAGTAAGAGTTTCTTTACCTTTGTGCCTGGACTTTGTACTTTCTGAATGTGGTCTCTGGATTGCTGTTTTCCTCTATCTTGGGTGTGGGTGTGTGTGTGTGTGTGTGTGTGTGTGTGTGTGTGTGTGTATGATTTTCACCATTTTCCTCTTTTGCTAATTATACTTCCTAGGTACTTTCTAAAGATTTTGCCATACATACGAGTGTGGGAGGAGATCACAGGTGAAATTCCCCTTGAGGAATGCAGGGGGATAGTATCAGAGAGGAAGTAAAGGCTGCCATGATATTCTCAGTGGACAGAGATCTGCCACTGTATTGACCAACCAACACAAAGACTGGATCTGTGATGGCATTGAGCATACTCAAGGGGAGGACCTGTGCATTTCAACGTAAATCTGAATGGAAACAGGCACTGGACAGGTGGGACTGTGTCTGGAGCTACCACACAGGGCAAACCACCTGTCAGTTACCACGATGTTCATGTGAGAAGCAAAGCTCTATGAACACGGGCATTGTTCTATTGGTCAGTGAAAAAAGCAGCCTCCAATTCTTTCCACTAATCATAGTTAGTCATCCTTCCATTACCTGAGCATAAGGAGAGAGTGGTAACTCTTCAGCCTGTAAACTGGTGAAGTCTCTCTCTTTGCAAACTATTTATTTCTTCTTGCATAATGAGCCTTTGGCAAGTGAATTTGAATTGGCTTTCTTGGCTGAAGAATAGAGGTCTTCTTAAATGACTTACTATGTATTCTGTTTTGCTATTGGAAAAAATACGTACTATCTTTTATCTCCATACTACCATATATTTTAAAGGGCCTTTCTACTTATAGCTACAGGAAAATGGCATCACTGTCCATATTTCTGGTTAAGAAAATTAAGGCCTAGAGAAGTAAGGTGAACCCCAAAGCCACAGATTAATGTAGCAACAAAGCTGAGATGTGATCCTAGGTCTCTTGACATTTGGGTTAATGTTTATTTCATCACGTGTTTATCAATATTTTTAAAAAGCAAAAGAATGAAAAGCAAAGAAATAGTGAAAAATCATTCTGGTTGATTTTTTTGACAAGTTGTATACTCTTTGGAGTTATTAAGTGGAAGTTCAGCATCTGGGTTATTTTTGATCACCTGATGGCTCCAGGGACAAGGGTTTGAGCAGCTCAGAATGAAATTGGCTAGAGGAACAGTATCTCTTCTGACACAAATCACAGCTTTGAACATTTGCAGCATTTACCTACATCAGGCATGCACGTGAAAGACTCCAAGAAGTCATATGTGAAAGCTGGTATTTTTAAAGCCCCTTTCTGAATATTTGTAAAACTTGATGACACTAGAGGATAGTGCTTTTCAAATTAAAAAATAATGCTGAAAAGGAATTGGAAGTCCATTTTACTTAAGGTAATGAGAATCCATTACAAATCTTTTTTTTTTTTTTGAGACGGAGTCCCACTTCATAGCCCAGGCTAGGGTGCAGTAGTGCAATTTCAGCTCACTGCAACCTCCCCATCCCGGGTCCAAGAAATTCTTCTGTCCCAGCCTTCTGAGTAGCTGGGACTACAGACCTGTGTCACCATGCCCAGATAACTTTTTTTGTATTTTTAGTAGAGACGGGGTTTCACCATATTGGTCAGGCTGGTCTCAAACTCCTCACCGCAGGTGATCCAGCCACCTAAAAATGTTTTTAAGAATTTTCTCAGCATGTCTGTTATGCTAGTGCCCATTCATTCAGTTTCCAATGAAGCTCAGGAAGTTGTCACTTTACAAATCCACACATTGGAATTTTTAGCCTTCTATTCTTTAGTTGGTATTCAAACCAGCAGTGGGAGTTTCTCTAGGAGGTAGATGTGTTATTTGTGAATATAAATGTTCTTAAGTTCCCCAATCTTCAGAGGCCACCTTTCTGAATTTGTATCTGCACTTGAAGCTTCTCCTCTGTGTGATGGGAAGGGGCCCCATCTTTGACTGAATTATCTTTCTTTACCCTTTCTGCAATCACCACAGTGTTTACATATCACCAAAGTCAGATTTCTGACACGGTTACAATATGCTATGAGTGCTGTCTCTTCTACAATTAAATAATCAAAGAGATGACTAACAAAAATATAAAACACAGGCTTTGTATTGCTGAGTTTCATGACTTCTTGCTTGTGTGTTTCCTTCCCGAGTTGGTTTGAATCTTCCCTATTGCTAGTGATCTCTATAGCATTGTATGCTTTCCTTTGCACTCTGACAGAGCAGGAACATTGCCATCTTGGACAATCACTGCCATTCCAAAGTCCTCCTTGATCAAAAACTGCCTAAATCCAAAGGGCATCAGCCTAATGGCTAAGGTCAGCATGACCATAAACCACAAATGACATCTCCAACCAGATACATTCCAACGATAAGATAAACCCCTCCTCCACCCGAGACATGCCAGCCCTGAGATAACCTCCACATCGGCCAGAGAGATGTCAGCTCCAAGATAACCTCCCCTCCGACCAGAGACATTCCAACCCTGCCATAAACTTCTCCTCCAGATAGAAACATTCCAAGCCTGTGATGAGCTCTCACCAAGAAATACTTTCAGTCTGTAAGAGAGAATAGTCCTGACTGAAATTGGTCAGAAGCCCCTCTCAGGTTTATTCTGCAGAATAAACCCATCTTTCACTGTTGAGCCACTTTTCATGTTTCTTTCCTCTTTCTTTTACTGCTATACACTCTAGTAGAGATTAATTCCTTTTTCATTTTTTTACACCAGACAATTTTAATCTGATTGTTAATTTTTATGCTATTTATACCTGTCCTAGGCAAATATAGGAAATCTTATTATTGCCAGTTTGAAAAACCTTGAGAGTTGGAAACACATCATCAGTTTGCTGAGACATATCTATAAATTGCAATTCTCGCAGGCTTGATTGGATTTTTCTTGCTCATGCTACAGTCTTGGACTGCATCCCAAGAGCCTCTGATTTCATCTGATTTTTTCTCCCAATCTTGAATTAATTTTATATTCTGATTTTTTCCCCACAGTGCTTCTCTGTAAATAGTTTGGCAGTCACTATTTTAATCAAGACTTTTTTTTTGTTAATCTCAGTTCTATGACTCTGTATCAGTCAGGATCCAATCAAGATAAAGAAACTACACAGCAATTGAAAGAGTTAATTTTAAGATAAAGGATAATTCCATCCTGGCTAACATGGGGAAGACCCATCTCTACTAAAAATACAAGAATTAGCCAGGCATGGTGGCACGTGCCTGTAGTCCCAGCTACTCAGGAGGCTGAGGCAGGAGAATCACTTGAGCCTGGGAGATGGAGGTTGCAGTGAGCTAAGATTATGCCACTGCACTCCAGTGTGGGTGACAAAGCGAGACTCCATCAAAAAAATATATATATATACAGGATTATTTTTGATGACTGTAAGGAGAATAACTTTACAGAATTAAAGAGAACTTTAAAATATTTTACACTTGATGGGAAAAACATGGAAAGAACAAACTTGGAAAGTAGTGAGCAGTTCCTCTCCAAAACTAGGATTCAGACATAATTGGACAAAGCATAGTTATAGCTCCTTGCATAGTTCAGAAATTCCCTGAATTACTCTGGGCCAAAGCTGGTCAATAGTCACTAACAAGGCAGGAAACATCCCTCCTTGGTGGGATACACCAAGACTTGGTATCTAACTGCTGGGGTGCCTGCAAGGCTCACTGAAAACCTTAAGTGGGGAGCCACTTAAACTTAATGAAAAAAATTGCTATGGAGCAGTTTGTTTCCTGTAATGTATCATGCTTCTTTATAGCCCTGGTTCTTAACAATACTCTCTATAGGAGTCAAAGAGGGCTGGTCCTATTCATATTTCTTCTTGTTTCATTTTGAACCATTTTGTGAATTGTAAATAATTTGAAAAAAAAAGAAAAGAAAACAAAGAAAAAATATGCTGGGAAGAGTGTATGTTTCATTCATTCAAAGTAGCTGGAAACAATTTAAGCAAAGATTTGACCTTCTGAGAGCAATAAAGCACATATATTCAATCAGTTTTTCCCTTGAGAATCTGTCACAGTCAGCTAACCAAGAACATTTACTTTTTGTAGACCTGTATAAAGAATTGTTCTTGATGCTGTTAGGACAAAAGAGAAGTAAAAACATCATTAAATCAACACATTCACCAAAGCCTGTCAGTCTGCAGAGCCTGTACTCTTCCCTAAGGTGTGAGTTTGGAATGATTCTTTAGTAACCTTGCATCAGGGCAGGTAGACAAAGTCTCTCTTTCCTTTTCTGCTCCACCTCAGGATATTTCCAAATCTTTATTTACCCTTTACTTCCTCTTATGGCAGAGGAGGTACTGCCACCACAGAATTTTATCAAGTGTTAGAGCTTGATAAAGGTGGGATTCAAAATCATCACTGGCAAGCAGCTAACTGTTTTGTGTTGGAAAAAATCAATCTACATCTCTGAATCGTGACATGGGAGAATTATATCTAATTATCTGATGACTGTTACAGTTATATATTGTAAAAAGTATTCTTCTTTATTTCCTAAGCTAATGCCTACCAGAAACCTCATGATAATCTTCAAATACAGCATAAAGAAGAGGGTTGGGATAAATTGACCTGTTTAATGTATGTAATTGAAAAGTTTCTGTTTTTCCATTAAATGATACAAAATTAGCTGTAAACTCACACTGAAAACTCAATATATTTCACATCTTGCAACTACAAAAAATGCCAAAATAAAAGGTATAGATAAAAGTCAAATCAATAAAATAAAACGCAGTTATAAAAATACTCAAATCCAAATGATGGTAGAAGAAAGAACAGAGGAAGAAAATCACAAATGACTAATAATAAAACAAAAAACTTAAGTTCAACCATATCAAATAGATTAATATTCCATAGAGAAAACACGTAAAGAAAACTCAAGTCCTAGAAGTTTTAATGGGTGGATTTTATAAAACATCCTAGGAAGAAAGAATCAGCATTCTTTGTTTATACAAAACTTTTCAGGAAGTGGAGGGTTGGGGTGCAGTGCCATCCATGTGTTGTCCCAGCTACTTGAGAAGCTGAGGCAGGAGAATGACTTGAGCCCAGGAATTTGAGGTTTAGCACTCTATAATGGTGCCACTGCACTCCCGCCCCTCCACCATCTGAAAAGGAAAGGAAAAGGAAGGGAAGGGGAGGGAAGAGGAGGGGAGGGAAGGGGAGGGGGAAAAAAGGAAAGAAAGAGGAAGGAAGGAAGGAAGGAAGGAAGGAAGGAAGGAAGGAAGGAAGGAAGGAAGGAAGGAAGGAAGGAAGGAAGGAAGGAAGGAGAAAGAAAAACACTCTGACTCATTTTAAGAGGCCAATCTCACTCTGATAATAAAACCTGACACAGACATAATAAAACGAAAGGAAGTCAAGGAAAACAAATAAAAGGCAAACACTTGTCATGAACACATATTTAAAAATCCAAGAAAATAGTGAATCAAAGTAATCAATATATAAAGCAGATAAATCAAGATCAGAAAGGGTTTATTACAGAAATACAGGCCTGATTTAAATTTGGAGACATAATGAGTTTAGTTCATAATATTAGCAGAATAAAAGGAAAACCAATATGAGTATCTCAATAGAAGCAGAAAAAAGCTATTTTAAAAAGCTCAACATTCATTCCTGATAAAACTGTTTAGCAAAATAGGAATAAGGGGGAAATTCCTCAGTCTAATAAAGTACATCTATGAAAAAACTTATGACTAACATCATACTTAATAAAGATTCTGTTTAGACTTAAAGATAATATTCCTTCCTATTACTTTCTCTTTACCTGATACCCTTTCAGTAAGCTCTCCTTTTCCCTAAAGTATTATCTCCTGAGGGTGGTTTATCCATGTTGTCTCTATATTTTTATTATTTTCTTTCTTCTCAATTCCTTGTAATCTAATTTCTCAACCATCAAGTAATACCAAAGGTCTCAATTGTTTCAAAGCAATTTCCCTTTTCTTTTTCCTTTCTCAAGCTATTCACAGCACTCACTCTCTCCTTCTTGGGACTTCCTAAGTATTAGCTGTTCTTTCTCAGTTTCCTTCTAGGTCTGGGATGACCCATGCAGCTCCTGAAGTATTATTCTTATAAATTCTTGTCACAATTCCGTGTTTTTGCCATGATATTTTTTCTAAACTACAGGGAAGGGAAGTTCAATAAGATCAAATTGTATCAGCTAGTTTAAATTGTGGTGGTTTGACATCAGAAACTGGGAGAAGAAAGAATTCCTGTTACTTTCAATCTGTCCGATTCTTTTCGTCTTCCCAGCAAAGCGCCTATCATCGAGATCAATTGCCTTTCAGCTTGCATTTGGACACATACTCTGGTTTCTCTCAGTCCAGCATGCACAGTTCAGAGAGCTCTGCTCAAATCACAAATCTTATTAGTGGTCTTTCCCCTCCTCCCATGTTTCTGCTTACACTTAAATGCCTTCCATGGCAATTCAAATAAAGAACAAACTCCTCAGTATGAAAAACTTACTGTGCCCACTAGGGCCCTAAGTATGATTCCAGCTTTAGTTTTAACCATACAGCCCTCTTATCTCTCTGCTCCAGCAGTCTAAGCCGTCCATCTGCTCCCTTTCTTGTCACTCGGGCTTCGCACTTAAATGTCTCTCTGTCTGAGAGCTCTTCTTTCCCCCTTTTACCTAAGTTCTAATCATTCTTCTGATTCAGCACAAATCTTATTCTCTCTAGAAACACTTCCATGACCTTTCTGCCTAGGTCAGATCTTCTATCAGTCAATTATTCTCACAGCGCCTTGACCTCTCCTGAACAGCACTTATCAGCATTGCAGTTTTGCCTTGCGTTTATGGTGTAATTATCTAATTATTCTGTCTCTGTTAACAGACCATTTTACTTCAATAGTTCAGTAGCCATAGGTATGTTTACTTTTCATCATATGCTTGAGAATATAGTATTTATATATATTAATATATAATATGTGTTTCAGTACATATCAAGATATATGTGTATCAGCATATATTAAGATATATAAGTATACATAATGTGTATATTATATGATTATGTATATATAGTATGCAATATGTATAATATACAATATACTATGTATATTGTATATAAATATAGGCATATATAATAGTGTATATAACATATAATATGTATATAATATAATATATAACATATATTATATATAATATATAACATATATTATATATAATATATAACATATATTATATATAATATATAACATATATTATATATAATATAAAATATAACATATATATAAAATATAACATATATAATATATAATATATAAAATATAACATATATAATATATAATATATAAAATATAACATATATTATATATTATATATTATATATACATGAGTTTGCAGATACACATACAGACACCTGGCTAGGCAGATAGTCTTTACATATAAGGTCTATCTATTTACCTGTTCATTTGTCAATATTTCAGCCCTTCTTTAGGCCTTCTTCTTGATGACTCTGACTTCAAGGTTTATGGGCTCAACTGGCTTTCAACAGTTCCCACATTGCTTAGTCACTTTGACTGCCTGTTACCTGACTGCTCCTCTGTTGATGAATGACAACATCAACCTATGCTTGTTGCCTGCTGAAATCTGTATCCTCCGACCTAAGGCACTTGGAGCTCTTATTGGTTTATTTCTTACCTTCAAAATAGCATCTTGTTTGCTTTTTAAGTGTTTGTTCTACATATTCAGAATACTAAGGGGATTTGCACGTGGGACACACCCAGAACTACCCTTTTAGCCCTTCTATTCACCACCTTTCCTGTGCCCTGCCTTCTTCGGAGCCTGGCCTCCCTGACTGTCCAGTATCTTGGGGTGAGTTCCCTGTTGCTCACTTGCAGCTGCAGCATGAATGAACTCATACCCTGCGAGGCACTGTCTCAGCTCAGATGAGGGAATCTAAACCCATATGCCAAAATCTCATCAGTTCATCACATTCATTTTGCATCTCTAATTAAGATGAAGCTCTCAGGACTGACATGAGCATCCTAGAGTTTTTGGGGCTCAGTGAGTGGAAAGCAAGTCAAAGAGAGTTGATCCTGTCAGTGACCAGTGACAAAACACTTAAGAGCAATTAAGGAACTCAAACTGAAAATGCTTTCTAATGTAATATTTTATTTTATTATATAAGTAGATATTCTAATTAGACTACATTTAAAATTTTAACATTTAAATATTTAATTATAATACCTATTGAATATGATAATGGAATGCTCTGGGAATTTTCTTTTTTTTTTTTATTTTTGATACCTCCATCAGTAGGCTACCCATAATGTTAAAGAAAACACACACAAAAATTAAAATACCAAAGAAAACAGGCTGGACAATATGGATGGCCATGTCTAAATCACATAAGCCCAACAGACAGCATATTCCAGCTGTGCTTCTATTTAGAGTTCTATTATAGAAAGAGAAACAGTTAAAGGATTCTGTAAGACTCTGCCAATTACATAGACTATTATCTCGAGCAAGTGCTTAACTTGTGTGCTTCAGTTTTCTCATCTGTAAAATGAGATTACAACAGTACTACCACACAGGGGCGCTCTGAGAAATAAAGGTGTTCCCATATGTAAAGTGTTTAGAACGATTCCTGCTATTTTCCTGGTCTTTTTCCTTCCTGTCTGGCATTCCCTACCAGGGCATCAGACTCATCAAATATGTTCATTTTGGATCACCTCTGGCAGGAGGCCTTCATTTATGCAACAAATTTTCCTAAAGAAAATTTGCACAAATGATCAATTAGAGGATTTGCAATGGATCTTGCCTGCTGTGGACATGAGGCTGCATTCTATCTTTAGTTGAAGCATATGCTGTGCATCTCACAGGCTTTTGTTAGTGCTTTCAAAATCCCAGACGCCCAAGAAATGTTCAGGCAATGAGTTCCTTTTCTTTCTTGGGTTATCAAAAGATAAATATGCTATAGTGAGAGAGCACTGGACAGGGAGCAGGTAGATATGGCTCTGCCAGTTTGTCTTCAGTCTCTACCCTTTCAGAGCTTCATTCCTTCTTCTGCAAAACTAGGAATCAAATCACAAGTTTTCAGAAAGGCTTTGAATACAAAATATGATCATTATATGAATGCACTTTGAAAGTAGTGAAGTTTTGTATAAATTTGAAAGCTATTGATGATGATTGTTAACACTGTTAACTGTTATTACAGTAAGTAGCAGAGGGTGCTCAGTATAGAATGGGTAAAATTTATTGTGCTACTTACTGTAATAATAACAACTTCTCATCACACTCTGCCCCCGATCTTGAAGAAGATCCAACTTGCAGGATCTTCTTCAAGATCGGGGGCAGTGTGTAAAGGGAAGTTGTTAGTTTTCTATTCAAATTTCTCCTATACCAGCGCTAGAGCATGGCCACAGAGAAAGTGTATGGACTGATGTGTCATGATCCTTCCAGGAAAGACAGACACTGAAATAAGTACTCACTGTCCAGTCTCTGGAAGTGATTCTGACCAAATATTCCCAGATAAAAAATAAACTGGATGTTAGAGCCTGAAGGACCCACAGAATTTGAGGATGCAAAATATTTTTCAGATCTTAAGGACTAAATAAACCTATTACATGGGTTTCAGATGAAATGAACTTTGAGGCCCTTTCAACTCGTGTATTCTTGGATGTCACGATTTTTAACCTGTGAAATAATAACAAAAACCACCCTGACCATCACCACACACACCACCACTATAACAACTGCCTTCATATAGTACTTAATTATGTGCCAGACACTATTTTAAGTGCTTTACATATATTATTTCCTTAACTGATATAACAATACTATGAGGCAGTTACTATTAGTATCTCATTTTATAAATAAAACAAAGAATCCACAGAAAAAGTAAAAACCTTGCTCGAGGACCAGAGTCATCAACATCAGAGCGAGGGTTTGAAGACGGATGGTCTGCCTCAGAGTTGCCATCTTAATCGTCACTTTCCTGTTTGAAGTCAGAAAACAGAATATTTCTTATATGATTTGGAGCTGTGTCCCCACCCAAACTCATGGAGAATTGAAATCTCAAGTGTTGGAGGTGGGGCTTGGTGGGAGGTGACTGGATCACGGGGTTGGACCCTTCATGAATGGTTTAGCACCATTCCCTTGGTGCTAACTTGTGATTGAGCGCTCATGAGATTTGGTTGTTTAAAAGTATGTAAACACTTTTAAACCTTGGTCCTGCTCCTGCCATATAAGACACCTGCTCCCTCTTTGCCTTCTGCCTTGAGTAAAAGCTCCCTGAGACCTCCCCCAAAGCAGATGCTGTTATGCTTCCTGTACAGCCGGTGAAACGTGAGCCAATTAATCCTCTTTTTTAATATAGATTACCCTTTCTCAGGCATTTCTTTATAACAATGGTGAGAATGGGCTAATACACTTCCCATCAAAACTAACTCCATCCTCTCCCTTAACTACTTCTCCCTCAAAGCAGACATAGATTAAATCATCTTCAGAAAAAGGGCATTTCTCTGAGAACATGTTGCTTTTTACACTTGGTGCTATCACAATATCCCATAATGTGTATCCTTCTAAATAAGCAAGTTCATTAATTCCTTCAACAATTAGTGAGCATTGCCTCTCTCGGTTACACAGCTGGGAAGAGAGGAGTAAGACATGCAGATGTTTCTCAGGTACTCACAATGTGTAGTGATAGAAACAAAAATGTGTAATCATAGGAGGAAATTAGAAGTGCTACAGAAAAGGTAGGTTTACAGTGTTACAAAGACACAAAGTCCAGTGTGCCCTCTTCTGTACCCACCAAGTTCACAATACTTCATTAGTAAGATCAATTATAAACTAACTCAAAAAGACCTAGACAACTCAAAAGCATTTTTCCCATTGAGAAATTTCTTTACTGTGAATAGCTGCACCTCTGAGGTGACAAACTAGCTTTGGAATGTGGCTGTTTGATGTCCAAATAGTGATGTTTTGTAGAAAATTTTCAAAAAATATTTTCTAAAAGAGGCATTTCCCCAATGAGACCAGCCAAAGGTAATAAAAAGAAAGATATTGCATGCTGCATTTGTAACTTAACATGAGGTCGAGATACTCTAGACCCCATGACTGCTGTAAGCAAATGAGTTCATAAACCTCTGAGGGGTCCTATTGGAGTGAAATAAGTATCTTTCTATTTTACTTTATTTTCATTTTTTAGTACTTCTCCACCAACCTTTAAAATTAATGCTTTAATTAATTGATGTATTTATTTATACATTCATTCAGAACATAGTTATAAATGTCATTCTGTAATATTCTGTAATGTATATGACCATCTAGTTAGTACAGGTGGAAAGGGAGGCTGGGCAGAATCTGGATAGCTTCCCAGGGAATTTAACAGACTCGTATCTGATTCTGAATTTTTTTTAGACAAGGAAAATGCAAAAAGGGTGAAAAGTGTCACAATTATTAGACAAAATGTAAAAGTCTGAGTAGGATTCTGGGGGTGCACATGGGAGGAAAAAGACTCTGGGGCTTTGGCAAGATATGGCAGGTGGCCTCTCAGAGACCTGTGCTTTCTTCATAGGTCTCTCTGGAAATGAGAATCCTATGTTTATCCCAGAAGTGTATGAATATTCTAGCTTAGTCTACTAAAGCACTCAGGGACTTATCCAACTGTCTGGCCCTCAATCACAGAAAGCTCTGGCCAGATAGTTGACCTTCTGGCCATTATTTTGGTTATAATGCAATTGGACATACAGCACCTTCAGTTGCAAGAAAATATGCAGGAAGGATATCTTGTTATTGACGGTGAAATTACACATGAGACCTGGGCAGGCCACAAGTTGACTCTTGGAGTTCATTACCTCCTTCGAACATCCACATTTCAGTTGAGGACCCAGGAGCCCATTCCTCAGTTCCTTGCTCTTGGCCATGAAGCTTTCAAATTCCAGACTTAAACCTCATTCTGGGCTTTGCACAGATTAAGTACTAAATCTAATAGTATGTGTATAAAAATAAGAGTATAAGTTTACTTAAGATTCCCAATTCCCTTTAGAAGAATAAATAAATGGCAATATTATTTCAATATCACCTCTCAATATTAATGTTTTTTAATTAACCATTTCTAAAGGTAATATATTATGTGACATGGTAATTAGACTTTGGTGCTTAATACATAGCTTTTTATTTTAAAAAAATTACAAGTGATTCCTTTATTCCTTTTATGGAATTAAACAATATAAAGTTTTTGATTTCTTCAATTACTTTCTTCTTTCTAATTGAGGAATTTCTGCTACTCAACTCCTCCTCATCCCTTTTCTCAAGCTGCTATTTTCACAATTGGAGTGGAGACAGAGATTAGTGTTCTGAAATCCTGCACCCACAACTTGTTCATATACAATTTAGCAAGAAGAAGGAAGACTCAAATGATTTAAGGCTTACAATCTGGGAGCCTGCAAACTCTAAGTTGAGGCCTCTAAATTATACAGGTCCTCTTTTATTACTTATTATACCTTGGCAGGAATGAGGAACAGAATGATACATTTTAAGGCATAGGAGCTTCTCTAGTGAAAGTTCTGCAGATCCACAAAAGAAGTGCTTGTCTCCTCTGCCATTAGAGTGAAATGAAAATCTACCTTGATATTCCATGTCATCAGCAGTGTAGCCCAGTGACTACCGAAAACCATGTGTACAGGGAAGTGTCACGGGATTTGCCCTCTTCATTCCATCCTCATTCTTATTTTCTTCATTCAAGACTTTTATTTTCTAGGTTGTAAAATATCCCAATTTCTTCTACTGTCTTCGTTATCACTCTTCCCCACTTACCTTCCATATTGCCATCAGATATCTTGAACATTGATTTTGTTTTCTGAACTTTACTAAAGTTATTTATCATAAAGTTATATCTTTTTATATATAATATCTATATATATAACTTTATCACAAAGTTATATATATGTTTGGGAGCCTTTTGGCAGAGTCTTTAAGGGTTGTCTAGGTATAGAATCATATAATCAGTGAAGAGAGATAATTTGATTTTCCCTTTTCCTCTTTGGATGCCTTCTATTTCTTTCTCTTGCCTACTTGCTGTGGCTATCACATCCAGTACCGTGTTGAGTGGTGAGAGTGGGCACATTTGTCTTGTTCCAGTTCTTAGGGGGAATGCTTCCAGTTTTTGCCCATTCAGTATGACGTTGGCTGTGGGTTTGTCATAGATGTCTCTTTTTCTTGAAGTCTTTTCCTTTTGTTCTTAGTTTAAGAGTTTTTAACATGAAGAGATGCTGAATTTTATCAGAAGATTTTTTCTGCATCTATTGAAATGATCATATGGTTTTCGTTCATAATTCTGTTTACATGGTGAATCACATTTATTGATTTGCATATGTTGAACCAACCTTGCATCCCAGGAATAAAGTCTACTTGATCATGGTGAATTAACTTTATGATATGCTGCTGGATTAAGTTTGCTAGTCTCTTGTTGAGAACTTTTGTGTCTATGTTCATCAGGAATATTGGCCTGTGGTTTTCTTTTTTTGTTGTATCTTTGCCAGATTTTGGTATCAGGATGATATTGGTTTCATAAAAGGAGTAGGGAGGAATCCCTCCTCCTCGATTTTTTGGGGATAGTTTCAGTAGGATTGGTACCATCTCTTCTTTGTACATCTGTAGAATTTGGTCCAGGGATTTTTTTTTAATTGGTGGGTTTATTTTTATTACTGATTCAATTTTGGAACTCATTACTGGTCTGTTCAGGGTTTCAATTTCTTCCTGAGTCAATCTTGGGACATTTTTTCCAGGAGTTTATCCGTTTCTTCTAGATTTTCTAGTTTGTGTGCATGGAGGTGCTCATAACGGTCTCTGAGGATGTTTTGAAATTTTGTGAGATCAATTGTAATGTTTGTCATTTCTAATTATGTTTACTCATATTGCTATCAAATAGTTTGAAATTACTATCTTCATGATTCTCTCCCCTTCTTACAGCCCTTGGATGGTTGCTTATTATCTTCACAATAATGTTCTAACACCTTAACATGATACGCTACAATCTTTATGTTTTATGTCCTAATGAGTTTATCTTACCATGTCCCTTTTAGCATTTTGAATTCTAGCCATGTGGAGGTAGACTGCAAACATTCCAGGATCTTCTGGTCTCTTGTGTTTTACATATGTCGTATCTTAGTTACTAAAAAATCTTTAGTCACCTTTTCCTTTACCTAAAACTTAGGGACCTTATGAAAACCTCATTTTGCATGCCTTTTTAGTTTGCTTAGCTTTCCATTTGATTCTCATACCTGTCTGTGCAAACCTACATCTTAGCATCTATCACATCATGTGATATTACTTTCTCAATATTTTGTCTTATCTGCTAACATATAAACTATTTGAGAGTAGGAACTGTGTTTTATTTACATTGTTCTCTAGTATTTCACACAATAACTAGCACACTGAAAGCAGTCAGTAAAGTTTTGTTGAATGATTGAATTAATTACTGAATGAACCAATTAATAAGACAGCTGTTTTCCAATGTTAAAAAAAAACTGCATTGCAGAATAGCACTTTAATTCAGTAATTCCAATCTTGGAAGCCTTGAATGCCAAGATGATGAGTTTAGGTTAATTTAGTGTTCAGCAGGAAACCATCACATGTATTGAGTGGAGGAATGGTTTAAACTTTCTACCCCTCTACAGGATCAATCTGTCAGGTTTGGCAAATTAGAACAAAGGGACAGACAACCAATTATGAGTGTATGAGAAACAGAATTGACCTTCTATGGAAAACCTTTGTAGTATCATTTAAGTTCAAACACATGGCAGAGGCTACTTCTTTCATTCCATTTAATTAATTTATGTATTTATTGATTGAGACGTGGTCTCACTGTGACCAGGCTAGACTGAAGCTTTCACTCATTTTAAGCTCTCTGCTGTGAGCTCAAAGGAGGACTTCTCCAGCTCCATCTCTGTACTTTCTTTGAATAGGTAAAGGATGATTAAGTCATTTGTTCAAGGGCATACAGCAACTATTAGTAACAGAGGCAAAATATGAATCAGAGTTTGCTGTCTCAATTTCAGGCAAGACTGGTCAATCCTCTGGTTTTTAAAAAAGTTGTAATTTTTCTCACTTACTTAAACTTCTTAATTCTCATGTTCCCGAAATTTTCATATTTCTTACCTGCAAGTTCTAACATTAGTCGTGAGACTCAGTAGATCTACATGTGGTCAAGAAGTTATGGAACTCCCTGTCGTTTCTTTCTTCTCCAAGCTCCTCAGAGAAGTAAGAAGCAGTTCACTTAATATTTACTTTATAATATTCTGTTTTAACAACTATGTGCTCTTTCTATACCTTGCCTTCAATAGATCCTTTATTCTAAGTAAATACAGGGGAAATTATAAGTAACTATATTCCATGATATTATAAATAGCTATATGCCTCATTCTCTACTGGTGTTGTGGTTATTTCTGCCTTCATTTCAAATTGGGTTTGAGAATCTAGTCCCACAATCACTGTGAAGAGGCTCTATTTTCCTGGAATCATTTGCAATTACAAAAATTATCAGTTGAAGTATTTCAGGAATAAAAGCATCATAGGTAATTTTATTGGATAGAGATTTAATACATGGAACTAGAAATGCATACAGTCATTTGGAGGGCTGGGGATCTGAAAGTTAGGAATCTGCCTTTAAGAAATTTAGAAGTACAGGTATCAAAAGTAGTTGATGACACCATCTGCTTCCAGGACTAAAGTAGGTGTTCTTCAGGAGGTTCCTGGAAGCCAAGAGAAGGCACCCTGTATGTTTTTAGTTTCCTACATGCAATAGGTGTGATCTCTGTTGCTTGTCAACAGAGAGGACTCCAGTAAGTCAAGGAATCCAGCGTGAATATTACAAGTGGCCTGCAGCTTCTGTGGGGGACGAGCTTTTCTTTCTCACTTGCTTCTAAATAGCATTCTAGTGACTCATTAGCTGAATCTAAAGTACAAGGGATTTTGAGAATTAGCATTCCTGACTTCTCTCCTGTGATGCCAAGAAGAACCCAGAAAGAGGTGATGGTGGGGCTTCACTGAGCACAGTCTGGAACACTTGCATTCTTTACAGCTTTTCCAATTTCTTACAAGATAATTTTGCTTATTAATGAGGGGAAAACAATAGTAGTAATGCACAGTGTATTTAGTGCACACTATGTTTAAACAATGCAAACATGAAATGGAAATGCTGTCCTACTGGAAGAATACCTTCAATATATCACGTGTTCTACCTACTCTCTTCCAAAGCCATGAACTATTTAAACATTTTCACTGGGGTCTCACTCAGATCTTTAACACAGATAGTGACTTTGAAAATCATGTTAGACTATATTTGAAAACATAGTTCATAAAATGATGAATAGTTCGTGTTATATTAATGTAAATAGAGTACTTGGTACTTATATGCTTTTGTGACTTTATTTTCTAGCTAAAAATAAGCACTTGATATTTATTAAATTGAGGTGAGCTTATAAGCGTTTAAACTCTATAAATGATTTTAAGTATTTAACTGGAAATGTATGGACAATGGAGTTTTTCTTACTCTTTCCCATTTATATCAAATAGCTTTTGCTGCTAAATTAGTGGCTTTAAAAGTAAGCATTTATTGGCCAGGTATGGTGGCTCACGCCTGTAATCCCAGCACTTTGGGAGGTCAAGGCAGGTGGACCATGAGGTCAAAAGATTGAGACCATCCTGGCCAAGATGGTGAAACCCCGTCTCTACTAAAAATACAAAAGTTAGTTGGGTGTGGTGGCACATGCCTGTAGTCCCAGCTACTCGGGAGGCTGAGGCAGGAGAATTGCTTGAACCCAGGGGGCAGAGGTTGCAGTGGGCCGAGTTCACACCATTGCACTCCAGCATGGGCAACAGAGTGAGATTCCATCTCAAAATTTAAAAAATAAAATAAAATAAAATAAATAAAGCATGTATTTAGCTTGTGATTCAGCCCTTAGCCAGATTGTCCCTTGGGTCTAAGCCATCTTGACAGATATCTACTAACGTTGCTCGTATATCTGTGGTCAACTGGCAGGTCAGGTTGTGGCTGGATGATGTATGATGGCCTCATGTACATATCAGACAGCCATTAAGCTGCCGATCAGGATGACAGGGATGACTGGTTGACATTTCTCTCATTATTGGACAGAATAACCTGATCTTTTTCACCTGTTCCGAGGATCTCAAGATCATTAAGAGAAGGCATATAATAATGCATATATTCTTTTCAATTCTCTGCTTTTATTATGACAGCCTGCTTCTGATGACAGCCGCAGCCCATCTGCAGCAGCCACTGCAAAGATGCTGGCTGCAGTGCGGGAGGCGTCACCACGGAGCTGGCAGGGAGATAAGAACAAGTAACCCCAGCAGGAGCCCTGCCCCCTACTGAGTTGGTAGGGCTAGAGCCAGCCTGGGCACAGCTGCGCCCACCCAGCTGTGGCTCTGGACCCGCGCATCCCTGTGCTCTTGGGGACCCAGGAAGTCTCCTGCCCCCACAGGTTCAGAAATGCTGGCTCCTGCTGCCTGGTCTCTCTCTGCTCACAGCACCAGCTTCAGTAGGAAGCAAAGTTGTGGCCGAGAGCGAGTGCTGCTGTCACCCAGCTGGGTGTGCGTGTGCTTGGAGCGGCACTGACACACCAGCCCCCTGCTGCCTTGGCCCCGGCACTGACCAGCATTGGAGGCAGGCCTACAGGTGCCCATCAGCAGGAGTGCTGTGGACAGCACACTGATGGCAGCTGCAGGAAGCAGACAGGTTCCTTGATGGGAAGGGGTGGGACCCTGGTGAAACTCCTCCTTCAAGCCAGCAACTTTCTGAAGCCTGGGGGCCAAGATGCCAGTTTCAGCAAAGTCCACGCCCAGAGTGAGAACTTCATTGATGACGTTTTGGCCAATTGAATGGTGCTTTTTCCAGCCCCACTATTGGCCGCCCATGGACCAATCAGTATGCACTTCCTCCATTCTGAGCCCATAAGACTCCAGACTCAGCCAGAGTCACTCATTCAACGAGACAACTTGCCTGCAGGTAGGATCTACCCACTCCTTTTATTTTATTGAAATAAAAATACAATATCTGAAATTTCAAAAATTAAAAAATAAAAAGTAGTATTAACAGCAGATTAAATATTGCAAAATAAAAGTTCAGCAAACTTGAAGATGAGACAATAATTATTGACAATGAAGTGCTGGGGAAAAAAGACCACACAACAAAAGTGAGCATAATTTGTGGAAATAAGATACAGGAATACGGAAGCCATTCGGATTGTGTAATTGAGTTTCAGAAAGGGAGAAGGAGCAGAGAAATACTTAAAGAAACAACGGCTGAAATATTTGGTGAAAACCATCAAACTGTAGATCCAAGAAGTCTGATGAAGTCCAAGATGAAACATAAAACCACACCAAAGCGCATCATAATCAAATTGGTGAAAACCAGTAATAAAGACAAGAATCTTAAAAACTGCTTTGTTTCTGTACAGAGAAATAAAAATAAGAATGACAAAATTATTAAACAAGAAGACAGCTGAATGATATTTTTAAAGTGCTGAAATTTTAAAATTAAACTATAATTTTATAGCTAGTCAACATCTCTTTCAGAAGTGGAGGTGAATCAGACTTTTCAGACAAACAAAAGGCAAGAGGCCATTGGCAACAAATCTAAACCATAAAAAAAAATACAGCAAATGAAGTTCTTTAAATAAAAGGGAATGTGTTATCAGTTGGAAAACTGGGTCTATACAAAAGAATTAGAGTGTGGGATACAATAAATGTGCTGATAAGTATATAATACGTTTCTCATTTTAAAATTATTTAAAAAGATCACTGAGTTTTAGAAACAATTATAATAACAATGTATTATGCAGTTTATAACATACTGAAAAGTCAGTAGCCTAAAAATCAGAGGAGGATTCGAAAGTCCGTTATAGGGAAAGTAGTATAATGTCATTCGAAGGCAAATGCTAAAAGGTAAAGGTGGATTTCTTTAAAATCATAGAAACCAGAAAAAAAGAAAGTTATAAGTAATAAGCTAACAGTAGAGATCAAATACAATCTTAAAGATACTAAATTAATCCTTTTGTCAAGAAAATAAAAGAAACCAAGAACAGACTGGATGAAGATAAAGCAAATATCCTGATGTTAGTTATAAATCAAATCGTATCAATAATTGCACAAAATAAAATCATCTAAGCATTCTAGTTAAAAGACATATATTACCAAACTAAATAAAAAAGCACAACCCAACCAGCTGACTACATAAAAGGTGGTTTGAATAGAAAATTACTACATATAATCTAGAGGTAAACAAATCGAACAAGATGATGCAAACACTAACCAGTAAGAGATAGCTGAAATGCCTATACTGGTATAACACAAAGTAGACTTTAGAAAAAGAATTATTACCAGCTACAGAGTGGGAAACTTCTTAATGATAAAAGGAGACATAGACTAGATGGATACACAATTCTAGGTTCTGAATATACTATAAAAGAGTTTTTAATTGCATGTAGCTAAAATTAGCATACCTAAAAGGAGAAAGAAAAATACCATTCTCCATAAGCTTAAAAAGATTAAAATAATATAGAATATGTTCTCTAATTATGTAAGAATGGAGTCAGAAAGCAACAACAATAGGCATATGGAAAAGCCAAAGATCTTTGGTAATTATACAATTTACTACTAAATAAACCATGGACCAAAGAAAAAAATCATCAGGGAAATTAGAAAATATTTTGACTGAATGGTAATGAAAACATAACATAGTATAACATAATTTATCTACTAAAATAGTGCTTAGTGGGAAATTGTAACTTTAAAAACTTACATTAAAAAATGAAATTCTAAATTAAATGATTGAAGCTTCCACTTTAACAAATTATAAACAGAAAAGCAAATTAAATCAAAATAAGTTTAAAAATAAAATTATAAATACACACACACACACACACACACACACACACACACACACACACACAAACATTTGATCTTTGAACAATTCAGGGATTAGAGGAGCCAGGCCCCCTCCCTCAAGTGAAAATCTGTGTATCACTTTTGACTCCCCACAAATTTAACTACTAATAATCTACTGTTTACCAGAAACCTTACCAATAACATCAACAGTTGATTACATGTATTTGTATATTATATGCGTTATATATTGTATTCTTATAATAAAGTAAACCAAATAAAGTGTTATGAAGAAAATCATAAGGAAGACAACATATTAATTAAATGGAAGTGTGGACCATCATGAATTTCTTCATTTTCGTCTTTGCATTGAGTAGGCTGAGGAGGAGTAAGAGGAAGGGTTGGTCTTGCTGTCTCAGGAGTGGCAGAGGCTGAACAATATTGGCATATAAGTGAACTCATACAGTTCAAACCCATGTTGTTCAAGATCAACTCTGTGTGTGCACGTGTGTGTGTGTGTGTGTGTGTGTGTGTTAACAGGAATCAATGAAATAGAAAACGTAAACAATAGAAACTAAAATCAAACAAAGCGAAAAAAAAAAACAATGAAACTTCAGTGAATTGAAACAAAATGAAAAGGCGGAAGATAAAACAGATAGCAACATTAGGAATGAAAAACCTCACTAAGATTTTACATATTGATATCACAATAAGAGGATTTTATGAAAGTATTTATCTCAATACATCTGACACTTACAGTAGGCAAATTCAGTGAAAAGCATGGTTTAGCAAAACTGAGTTAAGAAAAATTGACCAAGTGGAGTAGCTCCCTGCTGTAATCCCTTCACTTTGGAAGGCTGAGGCAGATGGGTCACTTGAGCCCAGGAATTCGAGACCAGGCTGGACAACATGGCAAAGCCCCATCTTTACAAAATATACAAAAATTACCCTGGCATGGTGGTGTGTGCCTGTAATCCCCGCTACTCCAGAGGCTGAGGTGGGAAGATTGCTTGAGCCCAGGAATTTGAGGTTACAGTGAACCAAGATTATACTGCTGCACTCCAGCCTGCGTCACAGAGTGAGGCCCTGTCTCAAAATAAAAGAAAGAAAAACTAAAATCTTAACAAGTCTGCATGTATTTTTAAAATTGAAGTAGTAATTAACCATACCCTCTGACATAAATAGACAAAAGAACAAAACCAACCAATAAATAAGTACTAAGCCTAGATTGTTTCACAGATGAATTCAATCAAACATTTTTTGAATACTGAACCTACTAAACCTTCAGAAAATAGAGCAAAAGGAATAATTCCCAATGTTTCATGAAGCTACCAGCCAATATTAAAACCCAACACAGACATCACAAGAAAACTACAGAAACACATACTTTGTGAACATAGAGGCAACGATCCTCAAAATATTAGCAGACTGAATCCAGCATTATGTAAAAAGATTAATTCACCATGACCAAATGGTATATACTTCAGGAATGCAAGGCCGAATCAACATTGAAAAAACAATCAATGCAATCTCATTTATAACCGACTAATAAAAGACTATAGGATCTCAAAAGATCCAAAAAAAAAAAAAAATGGCAAAATTCAACTCTCATTCATAAAAAAGCAAACAAACCTCTGAGAAAACAGGAATAAAAGGATGAAAGGGAGCTGCCTCAACCCCGTAAAGGGCAACTACAAAAACAAATCAAAAACACACAAATAGGCTGGGCGTGGTGGCTCACACATGTAATCCCAGCACTTTGGAATGCCGAGGCGGGAGGATCACCTGAGGTCAGGAGTTCAAGACTAGCCTGGCCAACATGGCAAAACCCCGTGTCTACTAAAAATACAAAAAGTAGCCGGGCATGATGGCGGGCACCTGCAGTCCTAGCTACTCAGTAGGCTGAGGTGGAAGAATCACTTGAATCTGGGAAGAAGAGGTTGCTGTAAGCCAAGATCATGCCCCTGCACTCCAGCCTGGGCAACAGCAAGACTCTGTCTCAAAAAACAAAAATCAAAAACAAAAACAACACAAATAAACAAAAAACTACAGTTAAAATTGTATTTATTGTGAAAGTCCAAATACTTTCTCACTAAGATCATAAAAAAAGAAAAGATGCTCATTTTTACCTTTTCTGTCAAACACCATTTTCGAGATCTTAATCAGCATAATAAGATAAGAGAAATAAATAAACGTCAAACCAGTTGTAAAGAAAGAAGCAAAACTGACATTATTTGCAGACAGCCCTATCTCTACTGAAAATACAAAAGTTAGTCAGGCATGGTGGCACAGACATGTAATCCCAGCTACTCAGGAGGCTGAGGCAGGAGAATTGCTTGAACCTGGTAGATGGAGGTTGCAGTGAATGCAGTGAGCCAAGATCATGCCCCTGCACCATTTCAGCCTGAGCAACAAGAGCGAAACTCTGTCATAAAAAAGAAAAGAAAAAGAAAGAAAAAAAAAATAAGGAATCTATGCAAAAATTCTAATAGAACTCAAAACTGCATTTAGTAGGGTTTTAGGATACCAGGTCACAAAATATCACCTGCATGTCTATTTTCAATAATTTTAAAAAATGGAAATTCAAATTAAAATATTAATAAAACATACAATTAAAAATTAAATACATATAGATATTGTGCAAAACCTTTATAATAACTACTTGTGCAAAACCTTTGTAATAAAACTTTAAAACATTGCTGAGAGAAGTTAAGATGTAAGTTACACAAATTTATAAATAACATTGAAAGGTTTACCTAAATTGTTTCTTTTGTGTGTATATTTTATTTTATTATTTTATATTTCATTATACTTTAAGTTCTGGGGTACATATGCAGAATATGCAGTTTTGTTACATACATATGCATGTGCCATGGTGGTTTGCTGCAACCATCAACCCGTCAACTACATTAGGTATTTCTCCTAATGCTACCCCTCCCCTAGACCCCCACCCTCTGACAGTGTGTGATGTTCCCCTCCCTGTGTCCATGTGTTCTCATTGTTCAACTCCCACTTATCAGTGAGAACATGTGGTTGTGGTTTTCTGTTCTTGTGTTAGTTTTCTGAGAATGATGGTTTCCAGCTTCATCCATGTCCCTGCAAAGGACATGACCTCATCCTTTTTTATGGATGCATAGTATTCCATGGTGTACATGTGCCACATTTTCTTTATCCAGTCTATCATTGATATGCATTGGGGTTGGTTCCAAGTCTTTGCTATTGTGAACAGTGCTGCAATAAACATACGTGTACATGTGTCTTTATAGTAAAATGATTTATAATCCTTTGGGTATATACCCAGTAATGGGATTGCTGGGTCAAATGGTATTTCTAGTTCTAGATCCTTGAGGAATCGCCACACTGTCTTCCACAATGGTTGAACTAATTTACACTCTCACCAACAGTGTAAAAGCATTCCTATTTCTCCACATCCTCTCCAGCATCTGTTGTTTCCTGACATTTTAATGATCGCCATTCTAACTGGCATGAGATGGTATCTCACTGTGGTTTTGATTTGCATTTCTATAATGACCAGTGATGATGAGCTTTTTTTCATGAGCTGTTTGTTGGCTGCATAAATGTCTTCTTTTGAGAAGTGTCTGCTCATATCCTTTGCCCACTTTTTATGGGGTTGTTTATTTTTTTCTTGTAAATTTGTTTAAGTTCTCATAGATTCTGGATATTAGCCCTTTGTCAGATTGATAGATTGCAAAACTGTTCTCCCATTCTGTAGGTTGCCTGTTCACTCTGATGATAGTTTCTTTTGCTGTGCAGAAGATCTAGTTTAATTAGATCCTATTTTCCAATTTTGGCTCTTTTTTTGCCATTGCTTTTGGTGGTTTAGACATGAAGTCTTTGCCCATGCCTATGTCCTGAATGGTATTGCCTAGGTTTTTCTCTAGGATTTTTGTCGTTTGAGGTCTTACATGTAAGTCTTTATTCCATGTTCATTTAATTTTAATATAAGATGTAAGGAAGGGTTTCAGTTTTAGTTTTCTGCATATGGCTAGCCAGTTTTCCTAACACCATTTATTAAATAGGGAATCCTTTCCCTATTCTTGTTTTTGTCATGTTTGTCAAAGATCACATGGTTGCAGATGTGTGGTGTTATTTCTGAGGCCTCTGTTCTGTTCCACTTGTCTATATATCTGTTTTAGTAGCAGTACCATGCTGTTTTGGTTACTGTAGCCTTGTCATATAGTTTGAAGTCAGGTAGTTTGATGTCTCCAGCTTTGTTCTCATGCTTATAATTGTCTTGGCTGTTTGGGCTCTTTTTTGGTTCCATGTAAACGTTAAAGTAGTTTTTTTTTTTTTTTTTCCTTCAATTCTGTGAAGAAATTCAATGGTAACTTAATGGGAATAGCATTGAATCTACAAATTTCTTTGGGCAGTATGGCCATTTTCAGGATATTGATTCCTCCTATCCATGAGCATTAGATGTTTTTCCATTTATTTGTGTCTGCTCTTATTTCCTTGACCAATGGTTTGCAGTTCTTCTTGAAGAGGTCCTTCACATCCCTTGTAAGTTGTATTCCTAGGAATTTTATTCTCTTAGTAGCAATTGTGAATGAAGTTCACTCATGATTTGGCTCTCTGTCTGTTATCTTAAAATTCAATACAGTTGAGTGAAAACATTTATTTAAATTCTAAATAGGTAGCCTAATCACAAAACCCAAGATTTTTTCTGATCACCCAGAACAGATTTTTCATAACAAGAATAAATAACTTGCTTTAAGTTACTTCCATGTGGGTAAAAATTTTACCCATTAGAGTTACTTCTAATGATTAGAAATTCTTGAGGATTGCTGTTCATAATGCTTTTTTTCTTGTGATATTTCTGTTTTCCTTTGAGATGTATTAAAAACATGTGTTATAACTAAGCATTTGAAAAAAATTAATTTAAAAAAATATGTAGAAAAAGTGACATCTCTTGTAGTAGAAAAATGCGTTCCAAATCAGCAAACAAAGGTATTTTTCTATAGCTTCATGCATTATCTGTATCCAAAAATATATAATTATGTTTATTTGCTATGGATACATTTTTTATCTGTTTTCTTGTTTGCCTCCTTGAAAGCATAGGTCAGTGGTAGTTTTGTTGAACGACTGTCTATTTGCTTTTGCTATTTGTTCTTTTATGATCTCCTTATCTCTAATATCTCATATATTGTGAATTATCAATAAATATTGGTTGGATGAATTAGGGAATATATGAATTAATTAAAAATAAATAAATTATTAAATAAACAAATAAGTGATTCACCTACCATTATGTTTTGATCTTTTCTCCTCATGACCCTTGACTTCAGCATAAGCATGCTTGGCATCTTTCCTGACTGAATTTTTTAAACTGTTTTAATTTTGTAGCACAGCTTTCCCTGGCAATATGTTGCAATATTGCACAAGTGATAATTCAGAGAGGTTCCATGCAACATCTGCCTTTTACAGAAAGTCCCCAAACAATATTAGCTCCATCTAAGTACACTCATCTCTTTATCCTGTTGACAAAAAGAAAGAAACTCTCATTACTGAGAATTAGAGCTTTATCTCCCAATTCTGATCAACTCTAGAAGAATTTTGTATTTTTAAATATTTTGTTTTCTTTTTTGAAGGAAGCCACTTCTCCATTTCATTCTGCTCTGTCCCTTCATCATATAAGGTCTAAATGTGAATAGTTTACACATAACTTCTAGTTTATTCATGGTCTATAATATTCTACCTTTATTACATTCTAATAGTCTAATAGAAATTAATATAAAAATTACCAAACCTTTTTATTATGGGCTTACTTCTATAAACTTTTATAAACTTTTCTGACCACATTCTCTTAGAAATAGCTCAATTAAAACTCTATGGGAAATATTAATGTCAAGTCAGCAATCACTGTGTGTGTAGAAGAGGTAAGACTAGCCATGCACTAAGTAATATGATGATACAGTAAAATAAGAGAAAGATTATGCCACTAGAGAACAGAAAACTCAGTGAAAACACAAATCAGGAGGGTGCTGAAGACATTCCATGTCACCTAGTTCAACTGACCAAGGAATACTCTATTCCATCTATAGTCTGTTGTGGCAAATTAGAAAAGTGGCCACAAATTCTTCCTATGCCAGTATGCCTGCCCTTTTGCAATTGATGTTGCATCTTCTTTCTTTAGGAGGTGGAGTCTTCACTCCTTGAATCTAGGTTTCTCCACGTGACTGGCTTTGACTAATGTAATAGAAGTGACACAGCATTTGTTCACTGCCACTTCAACAGCTGAAAACCTCTGTAGCTGGTGGAGACTTTACTTGGGTTGGTGGGTTTGTTCTGCCCACTTGACCTGGCAGGCTATGCTCAGCCCATACTAATGGCATGGATTCCACACCTGCCAAGGGCAAGCCAGGTACAGAGTGGTGAGGTGTGTTTGAGAATGCCAGCATGGAGTCTGAACGCTGTACACAGTCTATCATGCTGGTTACTGCTGTGAGGCGGGCAGCTGTAGGCACTGGCACAGGTGCTGGCTCTGTGCAAGCCTGCAGGTGGACCAGCTGTACCACAAGTGGCTTCCACTGCAGGCACCCACGTCTGGATGAGCAGAACATGGTGGTGCCCAAAAGCTCAGAGACACCCACAACCACAGAGCCCCAAAGAGGTAGTTACACCATGTCACAACCCTGGCTCTGGGAGCCCCTAGGTCTGGGCTCGTAGAAGGGTCATAGGTCTTCTCTGCTTCTGGTCACCTGAAATGTAGCAAGCAGTGGGGGATATGTTTCAGCCTGTTTTTGTTACAGCTCGTTCAGTCCTGCCATTCAGAGGGTCCAAGTTCCTGTCTCACATCAAGGAAGAATGAGGTATGCAGACAACTTGAGGGTGAGCAAAGTGGAGAGGACATTTTTTGAGTGACAGAACAGCTCTCAGAAGACCTGAAATGTATAGCTCCTATCTATAGGCAGGTCATCCATCAAGTGAGTGAGTCTGGCTGAGTCTGTGTTTTTTATGTGTTCTGAATGGAGGAAGTGCATGCTGATTAATTGACAGATTTTCTATATGTGAAATTATAAACATATAAGATATTTGAAGACATGGGCCATTTGTTCTAAGTTTTTGTAGACTTGAAGCTTACTACAGGGCTTGAACTGTATCAACTAAGCAATAAATACTCAAGTAAACAATTATCAAATATATTTATATTTTGTGCTTTAAATGTAATATGGCTTAGAAAATCTGGAAACCAGTTACTATAATTTGTAGTAACAAAGAATCAATAATTTCTGAATGAGGATCCCTTTAATATATTAAATTTATACATGCTTTAAGATAACTATTTTCTTATTTCTGAATTCACACTTTTGTTATGGAAGTTTCTGATTGCTCCAAATAAAATTTTTGATAATGGAGGCTTTGTTGTACAAACAACTTACATTAGGATTCCTCTGTGGAGAGCTGATGTTATCTTATGAAAGGAGCACTGAAATGATGATACAAGGTTAAGACACCATGAAAAAAGAAAAACCAATTTTTAAAAACCTAACAAATTGTCTTTGCTATAAATATACTCTATATGTATACACATGCAGAAAAACTGAGTGTGTATAATAACTACTTATTTTTTGATGTGACAATAAAATTAGTACATTCCCTTACTATTGTTTTACTTCACATTAGTACAGTTAATGCAATATTGCAACATTTTTGAAGATAGAAATCTGCATTGAGTATCAAAAGGACATAGTATAATAGCAAACATTGTACAGTCCCTAATATCTCTGAATTTTAGGTCCCTGAATAGAAACAAAGAAATTATAAGCCTAGAAAGGGATATAATTTTCCAGAGGGCTGTTGCTAGAATCAAATAAGATAATTTAAATGAGAATATTTAATAATTGACAAATAATTCAAAAAATTAAAAACTATTATATTTAGCCTAATTCTAATAAATATGATTAGATTATGTTCAACATATGTACATATTTCACCAGTAGTGACTGTGTATGTATGATTCTTTTTTAATATTTGATTGAGAGACAAGAAGTAGGGGTGTTTGAATCGTGTGACTACCCAACTCATGCATAGTAAAACAGTGCTACACATTTTTTCCAGGCAATGTTTATAATATTTTAAAAGTTATAATTGAAAACAAAATGGTACACGATTATGGTAAAAAGCAAAGTAACAAGTAGATACATATCTACCAACAAGCCTGATGACTTAAATCCAACAATCCCCAAAGAAAAGCTTAAAATAAGAAACAATCCATTTCTGGTGTACATTTAAAAATTGAACTTGTTTTAAAGGTGGGCTTATCTAATGGTTCTGATGGGGAAATGATGAGGGGAGGCAACAAACAGGGTGCCAGAAAGTTCTGATTGATTGGTGGTGTGAGTTGGTTTCAGTCTCCCTGGGCTTAGCAGGTGTTTGGTTACTCTTTCTCACACAGGAGCATGTTTATTGATCTTCTTAAACCTTTCCCCACCAGGGAACACACATAGTGTTTTCTTAATGCTGGCAAATATATTTCCTTCTGTATGGCCACGTACTACTCCTTCTGTAGCTTCTAAACATTCAGCAGGGCACATTCTGTGTGCTCAGGTCCTTCAGCCCACCAGGTGCCTTGTTTGGACAGAATCTTCTGCCCTTTGTACAGAGCATAACTGACTCATGACAGACATTCTCAATTCTTTCTTCTTTGACAAACTCAGAGCTCAGGACAATCCCACTTTGGTGACTTGCTTTGTTGTAAGCCTAACTAGCAAGATGTGTTTTCTCCATGTAGATTTCTCTGTCTCTGCCAATGGATCTAATAGTCATCCGCTCTGCCTTCCAAACTTCAGGAAACAAGCATGTTATTATTATTCATGTTGTTTACTGAAAGCCACTTTCCTCAGGCTTGGGGTGCTGTGGGCACTCCCATCCTCTTCTTCTGTTCTGTTCTCAGCTTCTCTAACTTCTTTAGAAGGTAAAAGTTGGTGGCCAATAAAGGATAAAACACTTATTTTTTCATCCTAATGTCTTTTGCAAGTCTCATATGATGACCTCACATAGGACTTCTGTACAGGGTACCTACTACCTTTAAAAAAATCAAATCCTGAAACTATCAGTTTTCTTATTTTACTCTACAACAAACACCAATATTGTAAATATTTGCCCATTTTATGCAGTAATAAAAATATTTAATAACTTGCCCCAGGAAAAAAAGCAGGCAGGTACAATTTGAGCCCAAGTCTGACTCAGAGGTCTTTGCCCCAGCCCTGAATCATGCTTTCTTCCCAGCTCCCTATGTCTTACTGTATCAGTTTCTTCCCATGGTGCTGATAAAGACATATCCGAGACTGGATAATTTATAAAGGAAAGAGATTTAATTGACTCGTAATTCTACATGGCTGGGGAGGCCTGACAATCATGGTGGAAGGTGATGGAGGAGCAAAGTCATGTCTTACATGGTGGCAGGCAAGAGGGAGCTTATGCAGGGGGACTCCCATTTATAAAACCATCAGATCTCGTGAGACTTACTTGCTACCACATGAACAGTATGGAGGAAATTGTCCCTGTGATTCAAGTATCTCCACCTGGTCCTGCCCTTGACACAGGGCAAATCATATCCCCACATTTATTGTCTCATTTGTCCCCACATCTGTATTTGTGTTTTATCCTATAAACCAACTGTTTGAGATACATACTGTTGGTAGAAGAACTGGGCCTAAAATTGATTTCTAGCTTAGGGATTGTTTTGTTACATTATACAGGCTCAATGATCTTGGATGCAGGATAAAATTCTTCGTTTATCCACATACTCTGCATCACTCTGCTATGTGGTTTTCATCTAAAGTTTATCGAAAGAATGTGAAGATAATACAAAATGGTTAGTCAGAGGCTATCAAGGACTCCCATTATTTATGCATTTTGAGGTTATACATAGAGACCTCTTTGGATGGCCTCATGGCAGCTCAGTAGAGCTGGAGATGCAGAACTTTGGCTCTGAAGGCTGATATTGGATCACATTTCCCCAAATTGTCAACGTTGGGAAGCAGATATACACATGCCTGTGCTTGGGAACACCTGGCACTAAATCTAAGGAAATCTAACCTGTCATATTTGTAGATATGGAGACTAAAGAAAAAAAACCAGAGATTGTTTTTTCATGTAAATCCTTAAATAAGACAAGATGCGAGAGCAAAGCCAGAAGAAATCCAAAAAGTCAAGAAAATTGCTAAAGGAGCCAGACTGGAAAAGGCTGAATCTCTTGGGCAGCAGCCACCAGAGACTACAGGCAATATAGCTTGGTTTAAAGGTATTGGGTTAAAGCCAATGGCAACTTTCTCATATTTGTTTCATCTCTTGTATAAAAGTAGGTTTAAAAAATAAATTAAATTTCAGAAATAGAGTTTTATTGATGAGATGGTATGTTGGCTGTGGTCTTCAGTGAAATTTCACAGATCTTATCAAGGTGTGATTTTAAATAAATTGTTATCACAATGAGAGTAATCCTAAGACTCTAATCACCTTGCGTATATATCTCAGTTCAGCTAAATCAAGTATAGGAGATGCACCAGGACTTGCCAACATTGTCCATGCTTTCACAGGTGTTTCCACTTCAGGCTGGGCCACATATACCTAAAGTAAGATACCAGATATGATAGCTGTCAGATGTGTATTCCCATATAGAGAACAAAACTGCAAAGAAGCATATTGGTGATGACAGGAACATTAATTCTCAAATTAAGCTGGCTCTATTCAAGACCTGAGCTTACTGTATCTTGGAATCAGTTGCAGAAGAAAAACAAAACAGTGGGGATTCTGTCAAATGAAATTACTAGGTAGGAAATAATGATATTTTCAGATCAAGATTTATATCCTGAAAATGTTAGTATCTCTGTGTGTGTGTGTGTGTGTGTGTGTGTGTGTGCGTGCGCGCATGTGCACGTGTGTATGTGTGATAGAGGCTGAGGATTTTAAGAAATCCAGTGGTGCAAGAAAAGTTTTGCACTGAGAATAAAGGGATCTAAATTACATATTTTAACCTGCTCCAAACTCACCCATGTACCTTGAGGCACTCACTTTTCTTTTCTGACTATCTATCTGATCTCTTTTCTTAAAAAAAATAATAAAAGATATGGGCAAGTTGATTCCCGTGATCCCTTTCAATTCCAAAGTACTGTGACTATACACAGTGGTGAAGAGTTGAGAGTAAGTGCAATGCACACACTAAGGTGAGAGAACTGGTGGAGAGATTGCAGCGGGTTCTGGAATGCTTAGCTTGCATTTTAAACAAATAAAAGGATGTTTTGGCCATTGCCATTCTCGTTTGAGACCATCATTCAGAAAATCATTTGATCTGGAATGTAACCTTGACATTTCAAGTCAGGTCTAAAATTCTTAATCATATTTTTATGCCAAAGGGTAATATAGTTTTTCCTGCTAAAATATTGTGAAAAATGTCCTAACTTAAAGACATCTAATCAGTGAATTTTAACTTCTTTGTATTCTTTATAAAGCCTATTTGCTCTTCAGTGTATTGCAAAAGTAACTGCATGTTGTTCTTGTTGATAATCATTAACTCTTTGAGTGCTTTTTGTTTGTTTGTTTGTTTTAGAGATGGAGTCTCACTCTGTTGCCCAGGCTGGAGTGGAGTGGCGCGATCTTGGCTCACTGCAAGCTCCACCTCCTGGGTTCAGGCCATTCTCCTGCTTCAGCTTCCCAAGTAGCTGGGATTACAGGCACCCACCACCACGCCCGGCTAATTTTTTATATTTTTTTTAGTAGAGACGGAGTTTCACTGTGTTAGCCAGGATGGTCTCGATCTCCTGACCTCGTAATCTGCCCGCCTCGGCCTCCCAAAGTGCTGGGATTACAGGCGTGAGCTACCACGTCTGGCCTGAGTGCTGTTTTCTAAATGAACTAATGTTCTAAGAGTTCAGTCACAGGAATAGTCATTATTTGTAATACTATAGTAAGCTAGCATATAACATTGCAAGCTAATATTTAACTTTCCTTAAAATATAAAAAATAGGTTCATTTACCTAAAAAGACCTCTTATTTTGATCTGGAGGGGAGGATAATCATGAATAGTCAAGGCATGTGCTGTTATATTCCTCTATTTATACCTATCGTTCATATTTCCCTCTCCCTTGATTTCACCTTTGTGATTATCAGAAACAAATATGGGTAGCTTTACTGTGGTATAACTGACATACAATGAACTACATATATTTAGTGTATAATTTGATTAGTTTTGACAAATGTATAAGTCTGTAAAATTATCACGACAATCAAGATAGTGAGCATATAAATTATGCCTCCAAAATTTCCTCTTGCCCCTTTGAACTCCTCCCCTCACCAGTACCTGGTACTTTTTAGTAACAGTTAATCTACCTTCTGACACTATAGATCTGTTTTTATTTTCTAGAATTTTGTAAAAATGGAATCATATTTTATGCAATGTTTATGGTCTATATTCTTTCACTCAGCATAATTATTTTGAGATTCACCTATGTTCTTATGTGCATCACATGATATTTTAAACCATTCATCTGTTGATAGTCATTTGAGTCTTCTCCAGTTTGAGGCTACTACAAATTAAAGTGCTATGTGACATTAGTATTCAAGCTTTTGTATAAACATATGCTTTCATTTGTCTTGAGTAAATACCTAGTAATGAGATGGGTGGAATATATGATAGGTGTATGCTTCACTTTTTAAGAAACAGTGAATAAAAGCAGTTTTATTTCTTTTCAGCCTGGATGTTTTATTTATTATTATTATTATTATTATTATTATTATTATTGCCCTGTTTTTCATTGACTTCGAAACAGTGAGAGTAAACATGTTTGTCTCATACTTGCCCTTAGAGGAAAAGCATTCAGCCATTCAACATTAGGTATGATGTTTAGCTATAGATTTTTTTCATGTCCTTCCTAGTTTTCTGAGCATTTTTATCAGGACTGGATATTAGATTTTGACAATTGCTTTATCTGTACCTATTGAGAAGATCATATTTCTATTTTTCTACTTTTTGTTTATTGATTTGGTGAATACATTGGATGACTATGTTAAATCAACTCTGCATCCCTGAGATAAACCCAAATTGGTTATGATGTGCTGTATTAGTCCGTTCTCACATTGCTTTGAAGAACTAAGACTGGGAAATTTATACAGAAAAGAGATTTAATTGGCTTATGGGTCCATAGGCTATACAGGGCGTATGACTGAGGAGGCCTCAGGAAACTTACAATTATGGTGGAAGGCAAAGGAGAAGCTGGCACATCTTACATGGTCGATGCAGGAGGAAAAGAGTGAAGCAGGAGGTGCTACAGGCTTTTAAACAACCAGATCTTGTGAGAACTCTACCACAAGGAGTAGCAAGGGGGAAATCTGCCCCCACGATTCAATCATCTCCCACCAGGCCCCTCCTCCAGCATTGGAGATTACAATTCCACGTAAGATTTGGGTGGGAACACAGACCAAAACCATATCATATACCTTAAATATATTTTTGTTTTAATTTCTAATGTTTTTAAGTTTTTATATTTACGATTATGAGGGATATTGATCTGTAGTTTTATTTTCTTACAATGTCTTTGTCTGCTTTTGTTATTAAGTTAACACTGGCCTCAAGATTCATTGTGAAGTATTCCTTTTACTTCTATTTCCTGGAAGAATTTGTGCATTTGTAACAGTCATAGAGACTATTTTCTTGTCTCTTACATCTATAATCAGTATTGGTTTTTCCTGTTTGGTAGAATTCACCAGTCATACCATTTGAGCCCAGAGTTACCTTTGTTAAAAGGTTTTAAGCTACAAATTTAATTCGTTTAATAGACATAGAGTTACTAGGGTTAACTGTTTTTTCTTGAATGAGCTTTGATCCTTTGTATCTTTCAAGGAATTTTTCCATTTTGTCTTAATTATCAAATTCATTTGCATTACTTTGTTTACAGTATTACTTTATTATTCTTTTCATGTATTTAGAATCAATGATGTCATCTTTCTTATATCAATTATTGGTAATTTGTGTCTTTCATCCCTCTTTTGTTCCTGATCAATCTGGCTACAGGTTTATCAATTTATTGGCCTTAAAAATTCAGCTTTTGATTTTATTTACTTTTCTGGTTTTTTCCTCTTTTTGATTTTTTTCTTTATTTTTGTTTTGATCTTTATTCTTATCTTGCTTACCTTGTGTTTAGTTTGCTTTTCTTTATTCAGTTTCTGAAAGCAGAAGTTAAGGTTATTCGTTGTAGAACTTTCTTCTTTGCTTATTGCTATTAATTTCCACCTCATTTTCCTTGACATATGCCAGTAAATAAAAATTAAGCTATCTAAACAATGAACAAGAAAGAATTTAAAAATATTGTTATTATAGGAGAGTGGTTTTGATAACTAGTTCATCTTAGGAACCTCCTTGACCTGTGATCCAGAGGTTATCTTGCAATATATCTCATTCTATGATAAAATTCAAGATGTGTTCAAAAGTGTCGTGCTTCTTTATGTTGAGGAAAACCCCAGGAATAAATGAAGCAGGAGATTGCTTCATTTATTCAAGTCATGAAGAAAGTACATTTAAATAAAAGTTAGATCTTTATATATCTTCATATATTTTGCTATAATGAAATATTTTTTAAATATAATTGTCATTAATGCTAATTTTCATTCATCTGTTTTTCAATAATTTTATATATTTTATTTGTTATACAGCATCAATGAATATTAAGAGCAAAGCCAATATTTTCACTAAATTCACTTATACAAGGATTATTGTCTTGGAAATTCTTAAAGGAAATCTAAGTGAACACCCTAGCTTTAAATATGCCATTATCCTGAAATAATTGATAAATAATCTAAGATATATAACAGTTTTTACTCAAAATTGCCCATTTGGAACTTGTTATATAAGTGCAACATTATTAGAGAGCACTGCTATTTCTCATCATTATCATAACACATGAAGAAATTTAGTAGAGACAGGCACTCAGGGGTTGACAAATTACGGTGTTATACATATGACACTCAAACGAATTCTCACCTTGTGACTAAAACATTAGGCTAAATGGTCACCAACTAGAGCACTGGGAGGAATCATCACTCTCCCCTTAGTCTATTTGCATTTTTTCTTAAATAAGGCATTCATTGTTCCTACCTTTGATCAGCTTTGAATGTTATAAGTTTCCCCTTTTACATCTTTAAGCTCTAGTTTTTCCTTTTTTGGAACAAAGTAATAATCTTTATTAATCCACAGACATATTTTGAGGCTGAATTTAGGCAATGGCTAAGAGAGTCACAAGAATCTATAAGAAAGCACATAAAGTTAAGGAGAGGTTTAATGTTTGAATTCAGTGCCACCATGGGCTTTTCTTCCTGCTTAAAATCCCTTAGGGTGTTTTAATATTAAGGCATGTGTGTTATGCTAGAGAAATTTAGCTTAGATTAGCTTTTCTAACAAACTCTTGATTTGAGGTAGAATCAGAAAGGAAATGTCATCCAGAACAACAATGTTTTTGAATGAATAGTCAGGAAAAGTCAGGAAAACTTGCTCTCCTGTTTGTTTCCTTTGCCCTGTTTGTTTCAGAACAGTGATGTAACACATTTAAGATACTTTATCAATTTAAAATATGCTAAGGTATGACCAAATAGCCTCTGAGGGGAAGGCTGTGAGGATGTTTACCTAGTTGCTTCCTACCTGATAGCTACATCCTCCTTTCTTTCCCTGTTTCCTCCTTAAGGAGTCTCCCTGCTCAGATACAGACAATAATGTCCCTATTTTTCATCTGAAATCTGTTTTGGAGACACTTTTTCTGTTCTTCTGCAGTCTCCTTTTGTACTTCTATCAGTCTCTTTTTAGGAAGGTCATCTCACATCAGGGACACGATCTCCTGACCTAGGTATGTGTGTGTGAAAGTTTGGGGGGTATTAGGATGATGGAATTTGGGCAGGTAATGTCCAAGAAATTTTGGTTGTAATCTCCACAAGTTGTATTTTTTATACCTGTTATATAAATAGACATAATATAAAACTTGCAGAATTGTTGAGTGATGATGTTGTATTAGGTAGTCCTCACACTGCTATAGAGAACTACCTGAAACTAGGTAATTTCTGAAGAAAAGAGGTTTAATTACTCACAGTTCCTCCATCTGTACAGAAGGCATGGCTGGGAGACCTCAGGAAACTTACAATCATGGCAGAAGGCAAAGAGTACACTGGTAAGTCTTCCTGTGGTGGAGCAGGAGAGAGAGAGAGAGAGAGAGAGAGAGAGAGAGAGCAAAGGGGAAGTGCCACGCATTTTTAAACAACCAGATCTCATGAGAACTCTATCACAAGACATCACTAGGGAGATGGTGCTAAACCATTAGAAACCACCCCCATGATACGATCACTTTCCACCAGGTTCCACCTCCAACACTGGGGGATGACAGTTCAACACAAGATTGGGGTGTGGACACGGAGTCAAACCATATCAGATGTGTAAGGCATGCAGCATAGAATCCTCTAATATCTACATTACTGATTCTGCTGCCATTTGGAGTGAAATAAATTATAACAAATTTCTCTTTGATGTAGTAACCTTTTGAATCTCTCAGGATGACTATTTGTCATTCTCTTCTATTTTTGTAACATCACTGGATAAAGAAAAGTGAAGGTAAAATAAGGCTAGAATAAAATGGTCATGCCAGCCCATTACTGGAAAATGGCCCATGCTTCTCAAGTGAGTTTCTTTTGATTGTGATTCTTCTGTGAATTTCTGGGGATAAAATTCCAAAATATAGAGTGATGATCATTTCTTATATCTGGTTAGCTAACTACCATTTTGTTGAACCTAGAAGAGCCCAAACATTTGCTGGCCATGTCACAAGGAAGCAGCTGTTAAAGCTGGCATCTGGCAGAAGATGGCTTTCCCACAGCCACGTTGCAGTAGTCGCTTGCAAGTGGATTCTTGCAAGTGGATTGCAAGTGGATTGCAAGTCGTTTGCAAGTGGATTGTAAGACGGGCATCTTAACAAATGGGCATCTTAACAAATCCTGTAAGCCTTTGACAATTTGCTTTTCCTCATTTGAGATCAGTGTTGGTCACTGATTTCTTGGTGATATCATAAAAGAAGAAACCCTATACTTTTCACTTCTGTGTTGATGGGTGTGTTGCATTCTTTTCTGAATATGAAGCAACAAGATTTGCCTTCTCGAAGCAGAAAGATCATTAGGCAATTTGTTCACATTCATCATGGTAGGGTCTGTGTGGTAAACACACCTCAAAGTGATAACGTGACTTGAACTCACCTTGAGAATTACCCTGTGTGGCAGATGCCCTTGAATGTGTGTTCAGAGTTCCGACCTAGAGACTCCAAGAGTAGACAACCCAGAGATTTATTCCCTATCTATGAGGAACATCTGAGCCCCTAGCCATTCCCGTGGACTGTGGTCTGTAAAGGGGATCAAGACCATTTGTTCCAGGTTAAATGAAGGTTGTCAGGTGGAGGTTGTTAGCAGGAGGATGTTAAGTGAAGATGCTATATAAACTGCATGGCTTTTATAAGGGTTGTGGTTCTCCTGTCCAGCCTGCCACTGCTGGACTCTCTCCCCTGTATATAAGCCCCCAGTAAAACCCCATATCTCGTTCACTGGCTCCAGGGCTCTTCTCTGACCTCTTGAACATGCTGCCATCCTCACTGGAGTCAACAGGATTCAGCACGACAGGAAGTCCTTTCTTACTGTTATTCTTCTTTTTAATTAAATGTTTTGTCCTGTATTAATGGAAATGCCCAATACATATGAAATCTTGCAAACATCTCAGAAAAACTGATTTCTCTAAAATTCTTACATTTGAAGGAGTGTGTTTCACTCCCTGTTCCCTTTATCATTCCCTTTATCATTTCCTTATGGAAATAAGGACAGCATTTTCACTCACTGCAGTGTTTGCAAGGGATTTGTTATCAGCAACTGCTTCCTAAGTTATTTATAGTCTGACAAATAATTGACTTTTGCTATGGTGGGTACATATCAATTTGTATGGGGGTGGGGTATTTTCTCTGACATGAATAAAAAATAAGTTCAGGATAAATAATGTGCACAATAATATCAGGACTTAGAAAAGACCCGCCAGCATTCTGGTGATGTGAAAGGAATGCTGACCCGGGAGTCCTGGGTTGAGAAACCAAGTTTGCCATTGATATGCTGTGTGACCTTGGGCTTGCTTCTTACTATTGCTGAGTCTCATCACTGGCATTGGCAAATGAAGGTGTTACTGTTGGTACTCTCCCCAGATCCTTTCATGTACCTTTTATTCTTCTGTATACCAGTTCCCTCACTTTCTCTCTGGTTTGCCTCTACTGATTTGTACCAGTGACTTTCTTCATGGGACTATTTTTGGATCCCTGGAGCCTCTTGCTTCATTCACCCTTATTCACAGACAGCCAAGGTGCTGGAGCGTTTATATATCTTCATTAGGCACCCCTAGCCTTTACTTAAGGACAAGCTAATACAGAGGTATGAAAAATAATTTGCCTTGCCTTCAGGCTGAACAAATTCCAAAGGTGTAATTTATATTCTACTGTTTCCGAGGTTGTTGCTGTGACTGCACCTAAAGTCTCAACCTGGCTGGACTTCTCCCATTCCCTGTACTCTTCCTCCCACATGCTCACGTGATTCTCCAGGGAGTACCTTGTTAAGAATCATTTGCACATAAAACCTCATCTCATGATCTGCTACTGCAAAACCCTTTCAACTTCACTTAACCAGTTGTTAAAGGTTAACTAAATATAGGTTCAATACAGATTTATAGTTTTTTACTATTTCTCATACTGTTTTAAATATTGCCTAGGTAAGTTTATATAATGAGATTATACAGACCATCAGTCTACATACCTGAGTTAGTGTAGGTGGGTAGATTTGGCCCCTTGAGGTGCAGATTGGAGTGAAAAATAAGTTACCATTTTACTTTATAATACTTCTTTCATCGTAGCAATAACTTTTGGTGGGAAAGAATTATTATTGCATTTTTTTAGACAAGGAAATAGAAACTCAGAAAGTACACATCACTTGTCTATATACCTAGGGGACTTGGTTGTACCACTGGAACCCAAGTTCTCCAGCTCTGAACTCAAAGTCTTCTCCAAGTACAGACAAGGCTGTAGGTAAATGTTTTTCTTGAAACCACTTGATTCCCTGGTTTCCTCATCTGTCTTGCATGACCTCTAGCCTCAATATCATGTTTAATTTCTGAGAACCTTTAAATGTTAGCTAAGATATGAGCATTGGGGCACCTAGGGAGCATAGATAAGTTAATAAGGGGCTTTAAGATATCTAAACCCTTAATATTCAAAAGAATCAAAGCTGAAAGGACACTGAACAAGATCTTTACTCACGTTCTTCTAATACCATAGCCTATAGGTAATGAAAACATGGGAACCATATTTTTACCTATCTTCATGTTCTAACTGAGATTCATCCGTTCTCTTTTAAATAAACAACTTGGCTTTCTTTTTTATGACAAAGCCATTATGATTTGGTTTGCTTTCCAAATAGTTTGGTTACTGAATATCAACTTTTCTTAAGAAAAAATGTGATATCTTTAAGAAGCCAATTTGTAGAAAGAAAGACAGTTATAAGAGAAAAGTGGGAGCAAGTCAATTAAGGCTCAGGGAAACCTTTATTTTAACTACAGTCTCACAGCAGGAAAAAAGCACTCAAGGGACTGAGGTTCCTGCAAGGGAGGCCAAATGCATACTTCTCAGACTGAAGGAAAGAAAAGTTATTCTTAGGAGCCACTTGGAGGTGTTTAATAGGTAATTAGCGCCTTTCCTCTCCTTTGTTCCGGACAACTGACTGACATCCTAAATCAACCCAGGTGGTAAGAACAAGATAAAGGCCTTAAAGGCACTAGCTCTATGCTGAGATTGTGAATAATTACCTGGGGAAGCGGTTTTCAAATTCTTTCAGATTCTTGGGCCCAGTTTCTGCAAGTTCTGCTTTCTCTAGTGGGAGAATTCACATTTATAACAGGCATCGAAACTGTTTCCTAGTTCCTCATGTCTAGAAACACAATTGGTAAAATACTATTTTAAGTGTTTCTTCGAATTGAATCATATGTTTTCATTTTGTTGTTTTTTTCCTCTCAGTATCTTTTAATAAGTTAAATATTTGTTGAAGGAAGAGAGATATAATAGAAAATGAATGTGCCAGTGGTGAAACTTTATTTTTTTTCTGAGGAAGGGCTGAAATAAATGAAGATACATAGAGAAGAAAAGAATTCTTAATAAGTGTGAGTGCCATCAAATACCATGCTTAAATGAACTCTTACTGAAGAGAGATTAGATTTTTTTTCCTGTATTTTGTTAAGAAAACAACTGAAGATCAACAAGTAGAAGTAAGGAGTAGACTCTTCAGATACATGAATTTCTAATAGTAGAGTTGCTCCAGCTGGACTCACTCAAACAAAATGAGTTCCAAATTCCCAGGGATGTGCAAACATTGAGTAAGCAATGAACTGCCAGGATTAAGTAGTACAAAGCTCATAGATGATTCCTGTTCCCATATTGCATATGTCTCCTTTGGGTTCAGAAAGACACTGGGACTCCCCCAAACCAAAGGAGAATAGTGCCTCTGCCACCCACATCCAGAGGCATACATCTACTGCATAGGAGTTGCATTCCTTTTCTTCTTTATAAATTGTTTTATCTTATTCTAAATTCACTAAAGAATGATGATTTTCAGAAATATAACAGTATCAGGTGGAAGCATAGTTATGCATTAGTACAATACAAGTTAAGCTAATTAAAATATATCACTGATATATATCAAAATAGAAACACTTGAAAAAATGACAATACTTATTTTTGTTGGGGATGTAGAGAAAATGGTACTCTAAAAATGGCAAGAGTGAATATGCATTGTTATATCTTTAATTTTCAAGCCATCATAAAGATGGTATTAAAATTTAAAGTACATATACTTTTTGGTCAAGCAATACTTTATTTCTAGAAATATATGTTATAGAAACCAAATGGTTACTAGTAGAGACCTATGGATAAATAATTTTCTTGCATTAGATATTAGAAAAATACCCAAACATGATAAAGTAGTTATTCAAATTATGGTACATCTATACCATGGATGTTCATGAATGAAACCATTAGATACAACCTGTCATAAAACCATCAGATCTCATGAGACTTATTCATTATCAAGAGAACAGCATGAGAAAAACCCATCCCCATGATTCAGTTACCTCCAACAAAGTCCCTACCATGACACATGGGGATTATGGGAGCTGCAATTCAAATGAGATTGGGCTAGGGACACAGCCAAACCATATCAGACATTAGACTATTTCTCTTCACAAATGATATAATTTTATACCTAGAAAACCTTAGTCTTTGCAAAAAGCCTCCTAGGCCTGATAACTTCAGCAAAGTTTCAAAATATAAAATCAATGTACAAAAGTCAGTAGCATTTTCTATGTACCAATAACATTCGAGCTGAGAGCAAAATCAAAAATGAAATCCCATTCACTATAGCCACATACAAAAAACTCCCTAGGAATATGTCTCACCAGGGAGATGAAACATCTCTAGACTAAGAATTATAAAACGCTGCTGAAATAAATCGGAGATGGCATAAACAAATGGAAAAACATTCCATGCTCTTAGATAGAAATAATCAGTATTTTTAAAATGGCCATACTGCCCAAAGCAATTTCACGGATTCAATGCTATTTCCATCAAACTACCAATGATATTTTTTATGGAATTAGAATAAACTATTTCAAATGTCATATAGAACCAAGAAAACCCCGAATAGTTAAAGCAATCCTGAGAAAAACAAACAAAAAAACCAAAAAACAAAGATGAAGTCATCTTGATACCTAACTTTAAAATATGTTATAGGGCTACAGTAACCAAAAAAGCATGGTACTGGTACAAAAACAGACATAGACTAATACAACAGGTTAGAGATCCCAGAAGTAAAGCCATAAACCTGCAACTATCTGATCTTTGACAAAACTGACAAAAACATGCAACAAGTAAAAGACTCCACATTCAACAAATGATGCTGGGATAACTGGCTAATCATATGCAGAAGACTGAAATCAGATTCTTTCCTTTCACCATATACAAAAACCAACTCAAGATGGATTAAAGACCTAAATGGAAAACCTCAAACTACGGAATCTCTAAAAGAAAACCTAGGAAATATCACCTTGGACAGAGGCCCTGACAAAGATTTTACGACAAAGCTTTCAAAAGCCTTTGCAACAAAACCAAAAATTGACAAACGGGACCTAATTAAACTAAAGAACTTCTGCACAACAACAAAAATTATCAATTGAGTAAACAGATAATCTACAGAATGGGATAAAATATTTGCAAATTTTGCATCCCACAAAGGTCTAATATGAAGAGTCTATAAAGAACTTCAACAAATTAACAAAAAAAAGAGTAAACAACCCTATCCAAAAATGTGCAAAGAAAATGAACAGACACTTCTCAAAGGAAGACATATAAGTGTCCAGAAAGCATATGAAAAAGAATGCTTATCATCACAAATATTTAGAGAAATGCAAGTCAAAACCACAGTGAGACCATCTCATACCAGTCAGAATGGCTATTACTGAAAAGTCAAAAATAACATTCTGGTGAGGCTCTGCAGAAAAGGGAAAACTGATACACTCCTAGTAGGACTGTACATTAATTTAGCCATAGTGTAAATAAGTTTGGAGATCTTTCAAAGAACTTCCTCAAAGAACACACATATGTTCATTACAATACTATTCACAGTAGATAAGACATGGAATCAACCTTGATGTTGATCAGTGGTGGACTGGATAAGGAAAATGTGCGTATACACCATGCAGTACTATGCAGCCATAAAAAAAAAGAACAAAAGCATGTCCTTTGCAGGGACATGGATAGAGCCAGAGGCCATTATCCTAAGTCAATTAACAGAGGAACAGAAAACCAAATACTGCATGTTCTCACTGCTAAGTAGGATCTAAACATTGAGAACACTTGGACAAAAATAAGGGAACAATAGACATCGGACTTACTGGAGAGTGGAGCGTGGGAGGAGAGTGAGAACTGAAAAACTACCTATCTGATACTATGCTTATTACCTGGGTGATGAAATAATCTGTACACAAAACTCCTATGACATGCAATTTACCCATGTAGCAAACCTGCATATGTGCTCCTTGAACCTAAAATAAAAATTGAAAGGAAAAAAAAAGCAAAGCCATTAGAAAGAATGGATTGGAATTATAGCTGTTTATTGGAAGAAATGTTTATCAGGTATTGAGAAAACAAGGTGAAGAAAAATGTGTATGACATGTTTTAATTTTTATAAGTCATGATTCAAATATGTGCACATATTTTAAAATGTAGGTTTATGTGTTTACCCTGGTATGCATATATACATAGTGCATTTTTGGATATACCTAAGTATAGAGACAAGTATGGAAGATGTTAACATGATTTACCTAGAAGGGTAGTGATAAGGGTGAAGAAATGAAGGAAAAAGGAAGGAAGTGGGCAATTAAAAAGCAAAATAAACGCTAGCCTCATTAAATAAATAGTGTGTGTTACATGGTTCTGCAACTGAGTATGTGTAAAATTATATATGTGTAAAGAAAAATGTATAAAATTTTTTCCTGAAAAATGAGGGGAAATACTTTACATATATTTTATTAGCCTACTTTAAAAATCTAAGTGACAAATATTATTTGAGTAAAAAGTCGGCAAATACAGAGCTGGATTCAGCTCGATAGTGTATTTGCTTGTTCCTTTATTTATTTAAAACCTTTCTTATTCCAGTTCTGATTTAATGCAACTTGCAATGAAAATGTAGCATAACCTGAAAAATAATTGAGGAAATTACAGCGTAGGGGGGTTAGATGCATTTTAGACATTTTTTGGTAAACAGTAACAAAAAACTCTTGTTGGGTATCTGACAAGTCACTCATGACTGAAGGGTCTATGCATCCAAGCAGAACATCATCAATATTCTTATTGAGTTGGGTCTCCTGATGAATTTACCTCATTTATCTCTATGACAGATCAAAGCTATTTCTTTCACTTGGACAAACATTAAGGCATTGTTGAGCACTGTCAAACTCAATAAGTCAATGATAATTTCAGACAAAAAAACACATTTTCATTTTAATTGAATCCTAGCATAGGACTCACAGAAAAATGTCTACAGGATAAGAACTTAATTGCTGCAACCTTTCCATCTTCAGTTTTGTTTAATTTAATACTCGAGTAAACCACCCAGTGGTAGCACACTATTATAGACAGATCTAGCTCCTTTGAAGTCATTTACAGGTTTTCACTAAATATCACAAATTAAGGAGTTCAGTATGGGTCAGGATATGTTATTTCTGAAGCCATATATCTGGATTCTGATATTTCATGTATCACTAAATCTATCAAGTAATAATTGTTTGCCGGGAGCTAATAGACATTAGAACATTTTTTAAAGTGGCTTTGCCTGGAGTGATGTGGTTTTTAGACTAAAAATTTCAGACAGAAATGAATGGGTCTCTTAAGGCAGTCAGAGGATGTACCTTCACCTCTAAATTCCAACCACTTTCCAATTACAGGAACAGGCCTGTAAGCTCTCCCTTAGAAAAGAACCCCTCTGGCTTTTACTATAACCTCTTCTTGCAGAAATTTATAACTCAACTGCAAAAATCCTCTCAAGGTGAAACATGTCATGTAGTCTTCCTGTCCCAATGTAGATTTTAAAAATACAGTTCCTGAGACTTCAATAGAAGACATTTAACTGAAGGAAGAAAATACGTCTTAAGTCTTCCAATTGAGAGGTCAGTAAGTTGAGGAAAACAGGGCAAATATTAATTTAATATCCAAAATGTTGATTTTTCTTATAACTTTAATCCTTCCTTCCTCCCCTCCTTTCCTCCCTTTCTTCTGTTTTATTTCCTTTCTAACAATTATCAGGCATTCGTTGAATTCCTTCTATGTGTCAGGTACTGAGCTGGTTACTGGATATATTGGTTTCCTGTTACTGTTGTAACAAATTACCACGAAACTCACGGCTTAAAATAACAAACATTTATTTTCTTGCAGTTCTAGAGGCCAGAAATCCAAACTAAGTCTTACATAGCTAAATCAAGGTGTTGGCAGAGCTGTGCTCCCCTGGGAATCTCCAGGAAATAATTTGTTTTCTGTTGCCCCTCTTAGATTCTAGTGGCTGTCGATTTTCCTTGGCTATGGCCCTGTCACTCACTCCACTCTCTGTTCCTATTGTCATATTGTCTTCTCCTCTTCTGTGTCAATTTTCCCTCTACTCACTCTTTTAAGATCCATTGTGACTGCATTTAGGGCCCACTCAAATAATACAGAATAATTTTCCCATCTCAGAACCCCCAATAACCTCCACAAAGTTCCTTTTCATATAGAAGGTAACATTCATAGGTTTCAGGAATTAGGATCTGAATATCTTTAGGGACCAATGTTCAGCCTACCACTTGGAGATATACAAAATATATAGCATTCATCTACCTTCAAAGAAGCTCACCGGAGAGACACATAAGATTACCAAAATCTTACAAAAGATGTGAGACACACATTCTGAGAGCATAAGTACTTTGTTGCTAAAAAGATGGTTAAGAATTAACTGCTTCCCAACTATTAATTTCAGTTCCAGCTTGAACAGGAATCAAGACCTACTTGAGGATATGAATAAAAATAAAATCTAGCAAAAATGGAGATGACTTTCTATGCCTGTGGTAGGCTGAATAATGACCCCCAAAGTTATCCAGGTCCTAATCCATAGATCCTGTGAACATTGCACTATATGGTAATGTGGCCTTTACAGCTGTGATTAAACAAAGAATTTTGAGATGGAAAAAAATATCCTGGATCATCTGAGCCAACCTTAAGTGAAATCACAAGTGTCCTTATAAGAGAGAGACAGGGGGAAATTTGAAGGCAGATTAGGGGAAGATGAAGTTATAATGGAAAAAGAGGATGCAAAACTGTTAGCTTTGAAGATGGAGGAATGGATCATCAACCAAGGACTGCAAGAGTGACTGCTCTAGAAATTGGACAAGGTTGGGAATGAGATTCTTCCCTAGAGTCTCTGGCTGGAGCACAGCCCTGCTAACAACCTGTACTTTAGCCCAGTGAAACTGATTTTGAACTTCTGTCTGCCAAAACTATAAGTGAAATAAAAAATGTGTATTGTGTTATGCCACCCCATTTTTGATAATTTATTAAAGCAGTCATGGGAAACTAAGGCAATATTTTAAAGGCATGAACGTTTTCAGCAGTCTGATATAGCTGAAAGAGCACTGGTCTGAGAGATGAGAGACAGAATCCAGAATTGCCACTTACCATAAGCAACTACCTTATTATTTTTTTTTTTTTTTTGATACAGGGCCTCGTTCTGTTGCCCAGGCTGGAGTGCAATGGCACAATCTTGGCTCACTGTAACCTCCCCATCCCGGGTTCAAGTGATTCTCATGCCTCAGCCTCCCGAGTAGCTGGGATTACAGGCACGCACCACAATGCCTGGCTAATTTTTGTATTTTTAGTAGAGATGGGGTTTCACCATTTTGGCCAGTCTGGTCTTGAACTCCTGGCCTCAAGTGATCTGCCAGCTTTAGTCTCCCAAAGCACTGGGATTAGTGGCTCAGGTGTGAGCCACTGTGCCAGACCCAATCTTCATTTGGAGCCCAGGTCCTCTATCTGCAGGATGACTGCTGGGACTTTTTCCTTCATGTTCTCATGTTATTTACCTGAAAGAGGTTTTATATTATCCTACACTTTCTGAATCTCCAAATATTCGATCAGGAAATATCAAATGAGGAAAATAACATTGATTCGTGTATTCCTGAATTGAATTCGAATCAGCAGGAGGACATGAGACAATCTGTGCAGAATAGAGTAGATTTTATCATTATGGTCCTTGTTCTGGATCAGAATCCAATCAGAAATACACATTGAACTTTTTCATGTCTCACTAGACTTCATTCTAGAACAATTGCTCAGTATTCCTCTGTTTCTAATGACTTGGAACACTTAAGGAGCACTGCCCAGTTGTTTTGTATGGTGCCTCAACTGGGTTAGACTGATTGCCTCTTCAGGAGTGCATCTAGGTGACGCATTTTAACAGAATCCCACAGAAGTAATGTTGTGTCCTCCTCAGTCCATCATATTACAATGCACACATTGTCAGTTCATCCCATTTTGGGGATTTGGGTGAATGGTATATGAAAATTATATATATATAATTTTAAATATATATATAGTTTGCAGTTTTTATAAATCTAAATAATAAAAGTTAAAAAAAATTCATACTCTTAAGCAATAGGGTATCAATTAGTAAATTCATATAGCTTTCAATGTCTAATATATTATTTTAAAGTTGAAAGAGTAAATGTCTCCCTAAAATAGCCTATATATCAGGGTCATAAAATCTGAGAGAGAGAAGCAATGAAGATCTTTACGGAGCACATCATGATGGATAAAATCCAGGGCTCCTCCTATTAGACCAGAGCAGTGACTGATTTGGTCTCTGCCACTTAGTGGCACTATGATTTTGGACAACATATTACAATGATGTCAATTAGTCTACATTTATTGATAATTACTGTTTCATGGGATGTTTTAAGAGGTGTGTATTTTTCCATTTAATCTCTACAACAACCAAATGAATTTTATATTAACATAATTGCCATTTTATAGGTCAGATAATGGTTGCATAAAGAGTTAGGTCACTTCCTTAAGATCACATAGCTAGAAGGTAGTGAAGCCAGAATTTTAACCCTTTCTGCATCCAAGTCCTGTATTCATCACCACTGTATTATACTGCCTCCCTAAAATTGCTAACCACTGTTTTCTCACATGGAAAATGAAGATAGTAATCATACCTGTGTTATAGGTGTCTGTGATTTAATAAAGGAGGCATTTAAATTTATGACTCATGTTAGACATGTAATAAATGTAAGTCTTATTATCTTATAGTTATCATTGTGCCCTGATGTTATTGGTGGGAGGAGAAAAGGCTCAGGGAATTTAAATAATTGCCTAAGGTAGCATCAGGAGATAATACAGATTAAAACCTTAAGCCACTGACTCATTCTGTGCCTCTTTCCACATCTCCTGAAAAGTGATTGTTATATTAAAAATCAGGGGGCAGATCCTATTATATTGATGTATAAATTAAAGACATAATTTACTCATAAACTCATTAAGAATCACTCATAGCTGCAGCTCATCAAAGAGAGGATATAGAAATCCTGTGTTTCCAGGAGCAGATGCAGAGAACATATTAGCAGCTTTGCTTCTGGAAAAAGTATATGCTTTGTTGATCACTCACCAACTGGCCCACTCCAAGGAAAGCTCTGAATCAGCAACCCCTTTTAAGAAAGTGTCAAGTCAACTCTTCATACCCTAGTAAGAAATGAGTAATGGCCCCAACACTAGAAGTAATTAGTGACTTTACACAAGACATTTCCAATGTGTGGGCCTCTATCTAAAATCACAAAATGAAAGAATTGGACTAGAGAAGTTATAATATTCCTCAAAGTTTAATCATTTTACGATACTCTGAAATATTTGATTATTAATTTTATCCTTAGCGTGGGTTTTTAGAGCAGGCGTTAAGGAATCTATCGGCTAATAATTAATCTCGTATTTGGTATGGTGTTAAATATTCATGTTCATTGTAAATTACATAGCATTATCAGCCAAAGGTCTGGGGTTTCAACCATGCTTTTTCCTGGGCCCACTTGTCATTTGCCTGATTTCTTATTGAAATGTGCATACTTAGGCTTTATCTGAACATTTGCTCAAGAATCCCAGTTTCTTGTACTGCAGAAAGTCTCAAATGTGAGAACCTTGTTTTCCATAAAATGAAGGTATGTCTGTACAAACTCTCTGTGCTTTTTATCTATCCTTTATTGTTCCCAGGTAATACCAAAGGACACAAGAAGTTCACATCAGTGTTTGGTAATGCACTGATTTTTAATTTTTATTGTTTTTATATGCAAAGGTTTTCTAAAGACCTCTGGAAGAATGAATTTCCTGCAAACTTTTCCACCATATGCCACATATTTTAAAATCAAAATGGGGGGAAAAAAAGCCAGCATATGATGGAATCAATGAGATCATGTGCCGCTGTCTTATCCCAGCCTGTTTTCAAGTTGTATTAACTTGAAACCAAGATCAAAGTGATAATACCAAGATCCAAAATAAACTGAATTGCTTAAGACATTATACTGCAATTGGCCTATTGTTTTATTCTTCAGCAAATTAGCTTAGTCAATAGTTCAAACTTGAGTTTTCTTTTCAGAAACGTTCTTTCTGAAACATTAAATAGAAGTAAAGTATCTTCCATAAGTTAAACTTCTTGTGTTTTTTTTTTTTTTAATGGAAGTTTTAGTGCCATTTTTTATAGTTTATGAAGTGGTGCCTAGTCAAGAGTAGATTTTCTAAGACTTTTGCATTTATCTGGGAAGGAGTATAAATGATCATTTTTTTAAATCAAAGAATCGTGGATATCATATTGCCTGCACAGAATACTCCATGGGCCTAGGTACTGGGAGACAGGCAGGGATGGATTCAAAGGAAAGGCAACAAGGCTGCCCAAAGTTGCAGCCATCCAAGTAGGGAGAGAAGAGATGCACATAAATTGCTTGAATGCAAAAGTCACCGTGTCATATAACTTGAGAGATTCGTAGAGCATTTTGAGAGTTCAGAGGAAAGTAAAACTGTTTCCAGGTGACAGATGAGGAAAAACTTTGCAAGTAGGTTAATATTTAGGCGGGAACTTGTAAAATGTTTCAAATGTGGACATGGAAAAGTTCAGGATAAGGACACCTGAGAAAGAATGGATAGCTTAAGAAGAGGCACAAATGGACCTCTCCATTTGTAGGGTATGGTTTGAAATTTGGGGATAGTTTGGTTTCATTAGAATGTATATCATGTAAAACGAAATTCTAGGAAATTCTAGAACAAAAAGGATAATTAAGTATGTGGGAGACACTACTTAGGAAGTGATTAGCAGGAATAACATCTAACCCAAAATTTTATTCTCACCCCACTAGCACTGTGCTTGGCATTATTCAGTTGAATTTATCTGATAGCAAAGAAGGAAGCAGAACATGTAGAATCATAAAGGAAATGGAAGAGATAGTCGAGATGTACAGTTTAGGATACCTTAATTTTTTTTCCCCTACAGCAAACTTCTTAATAAAACACAGGAGAAGCAGGAATGCCTTTTTAATACTCTTGAAGGTAAAAAGAGTATAAAAAAGAAAAAAAGTAAATTCTGGAATTGTGATTACTTGCGAACTAATGTCAGTGGGATTGCTTGGAGTGTCAAGTTTTGCTTTTTGAAAGATGCCCAATGAAAGAAAAAGTCAGAATGCAATTTCTAGAGGAGAATAGATTTTGTGAACTCTGTCATCACTTCATTTTGCCTCTATGCAAAGAAAATTGTATCTTATGTTCCAAGTCACAGTACATTTGTCCTCAGATAGTTTTACGCGTAGTCACCACTACCAATTTTCTGTCAAAATATTTACATTATCTGTGGGTCTATTTCACAAACTAACAAACATTCTTAAGCTGAAGGAAATAAATTTTAGTGCGTTTAATATATACTTTGACTTCCTTACCAAATTCAAATGCTGCTTGCAAGCTATATGACATTGCAATATTCTGCCAGTCCCCAAATTTGAAAGATCTGTTTGAGAAGATTAAATGTAATTAATCTTTGTTCATCAAATATTTGGGGAAGTTGAGTTTGGAGATTGCTGATTTGAGATTTAACGTTCAGTAAATTGGAAAGTTAAACAACAACAAAAAAAACTATTGTTTCTCTCTCTCTCTCTCTCTCTTTTTTTTTTCTACTTTGTTGTAGAGCCATCCATGTTTAAATTGCTTTTCCTATGGGGAGTGATTTATTTCAGGCTAACTTGTGATGGATATGTTTTCCATGATTCAAATGAGTACTTTTTAACCTTAGGCTATGGCAGATGGGTACATAAATATGAAGCAGAAACTGAGCCAAGGATTGACTTGTTTGCTTTCTAATCCTTTTTTCCCCAACAATTTTTTTAAAAAACTAAAATCTCAGTAGTTTTTAAGAACTCTGGATTGGATTATTCAAACTTCTTGGTTCCAAAGCCCAGTATTTCATTTTGACAATGACAATAGCTGAATTTACTCACAGGTGTTTCTTACTTGGACTATCTCATCCTAATTTTAGGGTGCTGTTCAAGTACTAATTATTATAATCCTAGACATGTATCTCTTCTTAGTAATGCCAGGAGAAACTCTTCTATTTGCCAACTTATGGGGAAAACTAGAAATAACTAAAAGCAATCTTTATGTTCATGTAGGACATTGATCTGCGTTCTCTCTTATGTATACTATCTTTTACCAGTTATGTGATCATGGTTATATGAATATAGCATGTGATGGTATTTGGATAATCTAAAAGCAGATTGTATAAAATGGAAGGTCTTGGTTCATTAATAACAAAACATGAAATGAGACAAGCTAAACTCACATTGGAGAACAGTAGTGTGAGCACTAATTTAAGCAGAGACTCATATAACAAATTAGTATATATACAAGAATAATATAAATGTAATTCCAATTTTAAATTTTTATTTCTTTTATGGGCTGATTAGCAGTGGATAAGGAAATGCCTTTTGAATGATTTGGCCTGGATCTTCTTGCACTTTTGCTGTATTCTAAATATTCTTGATTTTGACCCACTTGATCTATTTTCTTGTCACATTCTACTGCATTCCAGATTACCACTGTTAGTGGTACCTTATCACAATTGCTATGATTTCTCTGACTTATTGTTATTGTTTAGGGTTCAGGAGTTTGCATAAGACGGTCTTTGCCTATGATGCATTTCCTCTGCCCTGGGTCTCTTGATTCACCTCTGGATTTCTTGTTCAGTGAGTCTTGGTATAAATCTCTTCAAAGACGTTGAAATGACAAAAGATTCTCTGCCATTTGGGGGTTGGAATTTAACATTATCATGGTAGTATATAGCCTGATAAACCAAGATTATCTTCTGACTGAGTACTATATTTATGACCCTTCTTTATCTTACAAAAACCTTTTCCTCTCTGCTTATTTCCTGCATCATCATGACCTAAGTTGTGGAAACTACATGGCGGAAGAGGAGGAGTAATGTTGCTGGATTTAGCAAATAAGAACTCCTAGGAAGGGCACAAAGAAGAGTTTGTTTTGGTGCATGTCTGAGCTATCAGATATCCCACGGAAAAGGTTGAATAGAAATGAGATATCTAAGTTCGGTTGGGGAAAGTTTCTAATTGAATTAGGAGCCACTGGAATATAGATATCCTACGATTAAACCATGAAAGGGCAGTAGAACACCAGGGAGTGAATACAGATGAGAGAACCAAAAATTAGCCCTGGGCAATGACAACATGAACGATTCTGAGAATGCTTAAGTTTAAATATTCACATTGGCTGAAAAAAACCTTATTTTGGAATATTTTTCCATTGGAAAATTGGGAAAATAGGGGATCAATTTTATTTGGATTTGTCTTATATGTTGAGACATGTGGTAGTACCTAGCTAATCAGAGTGTTTTGTAAAGGGTGCAGGGCACTGAAGGCAGTCCTTAGCATGCCTGAACCTGTGTGATAATGAGCTGGATCATAACTGGTTTTTATTGTGTACCTGGTGCTTATTCATACTCTATAGGAAAGGGAAGGCTGGCTTTACTAACTGGGACTTTAAGTAATTTTTCTGTATTGATGCTCGAAAATCATCTTTATTATTCATTCAGTAGTTTTTCTCCATCTGAAGGGAAATGTCTTGGCAAGTGTAAATGTGCTTCCAATATTCTTTCTTGTTAATTCCTTTCACATGATAAATTGCAGGGAACTGTACTGAAATCCCTTGAAATTGAAAAGTCGGCCTATATGAATGCTTAGGAGCAAAGGTTTGAAACATAATAAGTCTGTAGATATTCAGCTGAGAGCATTTTCAGAAACATTTGCAGTCCCTTGCTACCTTTTATGGATACCTATAGATTCATTTGCATACTTTTCCCGAGTTCTTATTTAGGTGGTCAATTTGAGTTATCTAAAGTGGTTACAAAACTCCCCAAGATTACCTAAAATATTTCATGTATTTTTAAAATAAAGTCATTCATAAGATAACCTTTCCTTAAAAATAAAACAAAGTAAAATGAAGAAATATCTTTTGGTTTCCTCCTATTTCCGGCTATACAAAGACAAATGACATCTATTTCGAACCTGGCCTCCGTGACCCTCTGTGCTGCTTGGTCATAATACAGGTCCTCAAGCTATCCCTTTTTTTTTTTTTTTTTTTTTTTTTTTTTTTTTTTTTAATTTGAGACAGAGTCTTGCTCTGCCATCCACCCTGTAGTGCAGTGGTGTGATCATGACTCATTACAGCCTCGAACTCCTGGGCTCAAGTGAAGGAGATGTAGCAGATACTATAACTGAGGGTTAAAATATTATATTACTAATAATGAAAAACTGGAACTGTGTTCCTCCTGATGAAACACTCTGGGAATAATACAACATCTCCTGAGAAACATCCTTGCTTATGTTTAATCTAAACATAAGGAAACATCAGACAAGTATATATTGTGGGATACTAACAATGTACATGGCCTGTCTTTCTAAAAAATATAATGGTACATTATATATATATAAATAAAAGAAAAAAAACACCAAAAGACTTGATTAGATTCAAGATAAAAAATTTGCACATAAGTTATTTCTTAACTGTATCATTGTATTAATGTTAGATTTCAAGGTTGTGAATATAATATTATAGTTACCCAAGAACATGATTTTATCTTTAGGAGATATAAGGGTACAGTAGAATAATGTCTACAACTTTTACAAAATTTTATGTACATATATATTAACATACATGTAGATACAGAGGCTATAGAAAGAAAATTTGGCAAAATGTTAATAATTGGTGAATTTACAATACTAATAGGGGTACATAAGCATTGTACTACTCTTTCAACTTTAATGTAAGTTTGCATTTCACGAAAAAAAGTTGGGGAAGTAAATTATATATACAATTGACCTTTGAACAACATGGTTTTGAACCATGAAGGACCACTTGTCCTTGGATTGTTTTTAATAAGAGTCACACGAAGTATGCCTGTCTCTCCTACCTCCCCTTCCACCTCCTCTACCTCCTTTACCTCTTCTGCCTCTGCCACCCCTGAGGCAGTGAGAACAACCACTCCTCTTCCTCCTCCTCTTCAGGCTAGTCAACATTAACAGGAGGAGAATGAAGACCTTTATAATGATCTACTTTCACTTAGTGAATAGTAAATATGTTTTCACCTCATTATAATTTTTCTTCATAACATTTTCTTTTCTCTAGCTTTCTTTATTGTGAGAATACAGTATATAAAGCATAGAACATTAAAAGTACGTGTTTACTATTCATGTTATCAGTAAGTCTTCCAGCCAACAGCAGGCTATTAATTGTTAAGTTTTGGGTGAGTAAAAAATTACATGCAAGATTTTTGACTGCATGAAGACTCAGCATCCCTAACTCTCCTATTGTTCAAAGGTCAACCATATTTGAAAGAAAAATTAATATAACTGGAAAATATACTTATTATAAATAACCCCAGTTTAAGAGGAGTACTTTTCATTGAAATCTGCAATTATGTATATAGTAATAGCTTATTTTTCAGAGAGTTCTGTACACTTTATCAAGCACTAATATATCCTATTTAGTTAGTATTTAGAAACTCCAATGGTGTCATATTGAATAATTTTTACTACTAATCTTCACTTTCTACTGTTGGAAAAGTTGCATCACTGAATTTAATAATCATGCACATGATTTTATAAGTTAAAAAACGTGGAGAAACTCAACTCAAACTCAGGTCAACCAACTCTAAGTGTCCTTGCACTTTCTATATGGGATTCATTGCATGTATACGTTTGTGAGTGTATTAGTCTGTTCTCACACTGCTAATAAAGACATACCTGAGACTGGGTAATTTATAAAGGAAAGAAGTTTAATTGACTCACAATTCCATATGGCTGGGGAGGCCTCACAATCATGGTGGAAGGTGAATGAGGAGCACAGTCACGTGGCAGCAGGCAGGAAAGCTCTTGCAGGGGAAGTCCCATTTATAAAACTATCAGATCTCATGAATCTTATTCACTACCATAAGAGTAGTATGGGGGAAACTGCCCCCTGAATCAATTATCTCCATCTGGCCCCACCCTCGACACATGGGGATTATTACAATTCAAGGTGAGATTTGGGTGGTGACACAGCCAAACCTTATCAGTGAGTGTGTGTGTTTTTCCAACAATTAAAAGATCTTTCAAATTTTGTGGCTGGCTCTTGCTTTGGTAGATAGGTCATGGAGCTGATGAAGCAAAAATTGTAGAATCAATTTTCATATTGAGAGAGAAATATCCAGCATTTCCCATTACTATGCCACAAACGATTGGGATTGGGATCACAGGGCATAGAGTAGTGTTGCTTTAAGAAAATGTTATTCCTGCAACTTGTATATATTTATTTGGTGGCTAGTACTGGCTTAAAACTCTTGTTTTTATTTACCCAGTTTGCTCTTGTAATACTTATAATTTTAATTCAAATATTCAAATTCTTATAGCTTTTGATCATTTCATGAGTCTTTTTCTTTTGACATTTGAAAACCATAAAGTCATATTAAATAAGAAAACCTTTTTTAGTTTTGGAAACTTGAAAATAAACTTATATTTCCCCATACACTACAAGTCAAAGGGGTTTTAGGAGCAACTTTCCTGAAGTTGCATTTATGATGATTTGTTTTAAAGTTTATTTAATGATAAGATGACAGACATATTTATCATATGAAGTAGTGGCTATTACCTTAAAATTTTTTTTGCCAGTTTCTTCTGACATTTTTCACCACTTGGGCAGATTTAACCAAACAATGCCAAACAAAGTACTGTACAAGTTAAGTGTTTTATGGAACCAAGTAAAGTGGGCCTTGAGATGTGTTTTTTCACTTTGTAACTGTATGATTATACATCAGGACTTCAACTCATATAGTTTATAACTGGTTCTTTAATTATGGATGTAATTCCTAGGCTTAATATGCTAGATTCAAAGTCATAAGCTGATTCACATCGATGCTCTGTGGCTATACCTTTGCTGTCCCATGACTTCAGGGAAATGGCTTTCTCTGCCATTGCTGCTGCTGCTGCTGCTTAGATGAAATGGCTATTAAAGGGCTTGGTTCATTTGCTGACATGCCATATCCATTCCTTCCTATATCTCTTTCTGAAGTATTCTGTGAACATTGAAAAAAAATAGCATTTTGAAGACATTTAAGGAGGGAGGCCAGTTCTCCTTAGAGCTGGTAAATCTGAAGGTCTGGACATGTGTGTACAGGCTTTTGATGTTTTCTGTTTTTCTAATAAGTAATTTTAGACACCTGGCTATTTTAAGAGGGCTATTTAAATCCCTCTTAAAGGAACCAACTGCATTAATGTAAAATGTAGATTATTTGTGCATGTTGTATGGAAAAAGCAGAAGTAACCATTAAAGAGCATTTGCTTGACCATCTCTTAAATAAAGTTTTATCGGACCAATTGCTCTTTCTCTTTTGATGATCCAGTATCCAAAAGGCCCAGGAACACTACAAAAATGGAAGTCCTGTAGCAGTAATAGAATGTAATATAAAAAATTGGCAAAGGATCCTAAGGTGTAATTCACAAAAGGGGGAGAAAAGAGGTAAACAAACAAATGGAAAAATATGCAACCACTCTATAATTAGTCATACATATATAATTTTTCTGAAAAATAAATATAACAGTTCATGTAAATTAAATGCTTTAAAAAATACCATTTTAGATACATTTTAACATCATAAAAAGTTACATATGGTGACACATTATGCAATATTAGGAAAATACAGAAAGAAAAAATACCCATTATTTCCAATCCTCATGTCCCAGAAATAAGCACATTTAGTATTCAGTTGTATATTCTTCTGTATTGTTTCATGCTTATCGTTTTATTTGTTAGTTTTATATAGTTTCAGGCTTAATACAGTATAGAATTGTGTATTCTTCTACATATACTTAGCAATTTTTCATTCTTCTCTATTTAAACTTAACAATATGAGCTTTCAATATACTATAAATTTCTCACCAGAATGTGATAGCTTTTTCCTTTCTTTTATTCCTATCACAAATTTACATATGTAGAAGTGAAAATATGAAGTACAGAATTACAATGTGAAAGCCTTCACCTCTTAACTTTTCTAGTTCTTTGTGTACGTTTCCAGATTCTCAGATAAGAATGGGTAAAAAGATAGGTGGGGCAGTAGCTAGGATAGAGAGAGAGCACAAATATAGGATCGTACTCAATATGTTGACTTGCAATTTGCTTTTGGATTCAATAACATATAATGGACATTCTTCAATTTTACTAAGCAAAACAGCTTAGTCTGTTGAATAAATATGCAATGTTTACATTATAATTGATGCACTAATGGACATTTAAGTTCTCTCCAATATTTTGATTTTCCAAGGCTGCAACAGATATTCTTGTCTACTCTTCTGAGTGTTTTTGTATGAGAGTTAACTTAAAAGTAGAATTTTCTGGTCAGCAGTTTTACCTATTTTTTAGTTGATTGGTACTGACAAGTTACTCTCTAAAAATGTTGTACCAATTTATTCTTCAATCTATAATATGTGGAATATCATATTTCCTATGGTCTTAAAAACACTAGATATTATACTCTGTTATATAGTCTTTGAAAATATAATGGAGTAAAAATCATACTCTATATTTTTATCATATTTCTCAGAGCAATACATAGTTTAAGCACATTTTCATATATGTATTATTCATTTTTGTGTAAATTGATGTTCAAATATTTTGGCGATTTTTATATTTATCTGTTTAAATCACAGTAAAACATTCCAATGAATGGTTTAACTATTGAATGCTATCATTTTGCAATATTGAAAAAATTACAGTATAAACACCTTTTGCAAAACGCTTTTATGCTATTCTAGATTACATACTTAGGATACAAATGATAAACCCAATTTGGGGTTAAGGGAGATACACATTTTTAAGGTTCTTCTTATTTTCCAAATAATTTCCCAGCAAAGGAGCAATGTATAGTAATGCTTATTTCATCAAAGACCAGAAAAAATACTTTTTTTGAAAATGTTGCTAAAATCATAAATGAATACATTTATTTTTCAGAAAAAGTATACATGTATGACTAATTATAGAGTGGTAGCATATTTTTCAATTTGTTTGTTTACCTCTCTTCCCCCCTTTTGTGAATTACACATTAGGATCCTTTGCCAGTTTTTCTATTACGTTCTATTACTGCTACAGGATTCAATAGAGTATTGCAAGAGTGGGAGATGAAATAATTAACATAATCGTAGAACAAAATCCACAATTTATCAAAAAGTCTGTATTGTACTGTGGTTGAGAGCATTAATTCTGGAGCCAGTTTATCTGGGGTTTGTATTCTAGGAGGATTAAATTAATTAATGTCAATGTATGAGTGTCCTGTGGCTGCTATGACAAGTTATAATAGACTGGAAGGCTTAACACTTTTTTTTTCATTCTCTCATAGTTCTGGAGGTTGTAAGTCCAAGTACATATCACCTGAAGTCAAGGTGTTGGTGCTGTCTCTGGAGGTTCCAAGGAAGAATCAATTTCCTTGTCTTTTCAGCTACTAGAACTGCATTTCTTGCAATTCCTTGGCTTCTTGTCTTTTCTCTACCTTCAAAGCCAGTAGCACAGCATCTTGCTTCAGTCTTCGCATTGCCTCTGTCTTTCTCTGTGAAATCACCTCCTGCCTCATTCTTGTAAGAACACCTGTAACTACATTTAGTGCTCTCCTGGATAAACCAGGATAATCCCCCGACTTCAATATCCTTACTTTAATTATAGCTTCCAGGTCCCTTCGTTACATAAGGTGATGTTCACAGGTTTCAGACATTAGGATGTAAATATCTTTAGGGGACATTGATGAGTATACCACAGTCTGTAAAGCACGTAGGACACCCTGGGCCACAGGAAATGCTAGGTAAATGTTGGCTGGTACTATGTAAAAGTAGTTTGTAATAATGATGATATAAAATGCCCAACAAATTACTAGGGAAGTGCATGAGAATTTAGAGGAGGCTGAATTTATTTCCATCTGAGGATATTGCAGGTGGCATAACACAGTGGTAAGCGTTGAGAAGAAGAGTAATATTTCAGTTTGCAAAGATGGGAGCAATGCAAGTTTAATGTGCTGCATAATTCAGCTATTCCTCCTGCCCCTCCATCCTGTGACCCCACATTTGCTTTGTATTCAAAAAGACAAGGATAGTATAATCTGTGGACAAGAAATTTAATTCCCTTCTCTTATTAGCTATGTTACTGAGAATGCTTTTTTCTCATTTTTGCATTTCTAAGCCTCAAATTCTTTCTCTATAGGATAGAGATTGAAGTATCTCTCTTACGGGCTTCAGAATTAAATAAAGTAATGGTTAGGGAGAGTGTTTTGTAAAATGTAATTTAGTCCACAAATATTAGCTATACTGTTTGTCTCTACATAATTATTAAGTATAAGGGGACTCCATTATTCCCAGGAAAAATGAGATCATTATCCTCAGAGCTTGATCAGGTGGAAGATATACTTTTCACAAAGATTCAGACTAAGTCTGAATGCAGGTAAAAATGAACTACTTTTTGTAACAATTAAATTTAAATACTTTGCTAAAATCATGGCACTACCCAGATGTGAGATTTGAGCAAACAGGTAACTCATTTCCAAATTAATAAATAGATTAATTCAATGGAAGTCAGTATTAGAATAAAATTATGACTTTGAGGTTTTTCCTTGTTTTCTCTCTTTTCATACTTTATGCCTTAAAACTACAAGATTTGTATCTAAACCTATTTCCCTCCCTCAATTTTTTCCAGAAACTTTCAAGTATTTTCTTTCACAGTCTTCTCCTCCAAGACCTAAACAATTCACTCTGGCATTTTTTTTTTTTTTTTTTTTTTTTTAAGGAACTAAAATATTTTTTTTGACTCAGTGGGTTGTTCCAGCCACCCTAAGGCTCTCAGAATATCTCCCTCAAATTGTTAGTGACAAAATTCTGGTTTGCATACACTACGGGTTTTGATGAATAAAGAACTTATTTTACCTAGCGTATCTTATAAGAGCAAATCTGTGCAATTATAAATTCTGTCTTGTAGTTACTCTTATTAAGAAAAATTTCTCTGGTCAAAGTTAACTTTTCAGCATACCTAGTAGTGGTTAATGAAACTCGAGGTGTAATGTATGATAAATAACTTTCCCTGAAGCACTGCAAGAAGCAAAACCAATCCTTATTTCTCTTACGGAGATAGGAGTTCTGTATTTTTCCTTTCTGCCTTTTTGTTAGTACATAATGTGGAAAAGAATTTTGTCACGTGATAGGGTTAGATGATGGCATTTTCTTCCTTAGTTGGTAAGAAAGAAATTGATGCTTGTGGTACATTGGTCATAGGTGGGGGTCCCTTTGGGTTTACTGCACTATGTCATTTTCCTAATGATTGGGGAAAGAAACATTATAGTCCACAAAAAATAAACGGGGTCCCGAGTGACCAGAACTTGTTATTTCTCTGATAATATGTCTTTGTTTGTTTCCCTTTAAAACAGACAAGTCAGCTGCTCCATCCAGGTTACACAGAGCAGGGGGTGGTATTTGGTCTTTTACTTGGTTCCACATGCTCTGAGCAGGAGAGGAAAGAAGTCAAGCCTGTTAGACCTAGGCATTGGTGACAGTCTGTGATGGATCTTTATATTTTAATTTCTTTTCACAACAATAAAAGCTGAATATCACCTACTTAAACTATACAGTAATAAATAGTTGTAACAAAAACATTGCATAGGAACAAAGACATAAACTAATATAATTTGATACAATAAACATATCTTTGTATGATACATACATGTTTCAATAATACATAAATTTAACATAAAGATACATATTAGGCAGTTTATAGTTTAAAAATATTTTTAGATCTATCATGGCATCTGTTCCTCACAATAAACCTGGGACGATGAAAATCATCCCATTCTATAGACAAGAAAAGTAGAGGGGTGTGAATTAAATTTCTTCGACATCACTCACCCAGCTAGAGGGGCAGAACAGTGTGAGCCATGTTTTCCTGGTTTTAAGACAAACCTCAAAACTTACTCTTAAACAACAGCTTCCACAGAAAACAAGCCTGGCTAATTCTCATCTCCTGCATGACAGTAGCCTGGTTTGTTATGCTCATTACTAATCGCTACTCTAAGCAGCAGGCAGTATCTTGGGAGGAAAAATGTCTTGATGCCAAGTATGATTTCTAACGTGTGTAAGTTTCATAAAGCAAAGGAAAGCTTGGACATGTATTACACGGCTGATGATGAAACAGGGCACTTACTGAGATGGATGTCTTTTTAAACACAGCAGCTGTACTATCTGTGTGTGTATCCATCCTTATATGTGAGTGTAAATAGCAATGTAAAAAATATGGTCCTTAGAATGGCAAACCCCCAAAAGTCTCATTAAATGAAAGTTTATGAAATATACTGATGTGCCAATGAACACAAGATATTAATGTATCTCTGATGGAAAGTATCATTCTTTAAAGTATGTTGGGTAAATATGATGCTATAAATCTAGGGCTCCCCAAGCAAGATTTTTCTAGCGAGTTTAGTAGACATGAGGGGAATCTGACCCACTGTGATTTTATTTGCTTTAGCAAATGGGGAAAACAAAAATCTCTCCATTGCTCAAAGCTCTTGGGCACACAGTTTTTAAAAAAAATGAATTACGGTATTAGCAGTCTTACAAGACACTCCCAGGTAGGTTAATAAAATACAAATACTTGCGGCGGCCAAATAATAGCACATTTGATTAGGAAAGTAGGGGGAGGGGGGTTGGTCGTTAAGGTCCAGGAGAGTGATAGAGGTGCTGGTATGGGCTTGTGAGTGCTCTCTGTGTGGATTCAGAGACTGTAGCTGTGTTTTCCCCCAGTGGCACCGCCAGCTGCAGTTCTTAATGAGTTATTACATCCCGGGCTGAGCAGACAACATGGCATATTAGGAAATATTTTAAAGAAAAATTTGCCGCCTTGCAGAGTGAACATTTTGAAGAGGCTAGAAATGAACCCCTGAGACCTTTCTTGAGAGGAGGTTAAAATAGAAAGTCTTCCTGGGAAAAGACAACGTGATTTTTATCAATGATCTAAAGGCTGAAAGTCAGCATGCCAACATGCAGAGAGAAGTTACTGCAGTTCTTGCCTTCCACATAAAGGTTCTTATGACAAGGAATAACTGAGTCTTACTGAGAGGAAAACAGAAATTAGAGTCTTCCACAGCCCTCCAAAAATGTTGCATGTCAGGTGAGTGTTTATCCATTTTAACACTTTTTTAGTGATAACGGCTGAAGATACTCTTAGCATGTGTTCATCAATAAAACATAAGGTAAGGGCCAAGAAACAGAGTCTGTGGCTTTTGAGGAATCAGTGCCTTAAGGAAAACTGTACCCCTGACATAGAAGGAAGCTGGAGAAAGAAAGCAGCACAGAACTCCTGTGATTGTTCTTTTCCTCGATATTTTCCATTTTATCCTCTCAAGAGTTTTGAATGGTGAATATTTTGAAGTCTATTTTTTTTTAGCAAGAACTGAAGCAGAGAGAATGCAATTCACCCATATTCTCTGCAAATAGAAGTCTCTATGCCATTCTACCGCAGCCATAATTCTAGTGTTGATATACTTCCTTCAAATTGTTGTGGTGGTGTTTTTTCCTCTGCTATCGATCTCTTCAATTCCTCAGTCATACGGTTAGCTTATAGGGAAGGCAACTCTTTATGTTTCTCACAACTCATGCCCCACGGTTTTCACCTGTTTGGGTTGCACTTTCCAATCCCTGTTACTGTCATCTTCCTACTCCCCTTTCTCCTCTTTTATCTTCTATTACTCCATGGCAATATCAGCTCCATTAAGTTGTGGAAGGAAGCGTGCAACAGTTGGCAATTTGCAGCTATGAAGCAGGAAAATGTGAACTTTCTCTTTCTTTGTGGAAATAACTCTATTTTTTTGCTGTGAGATGCACAGAGATTTCAAAAGTTTCTCTAAGGATATTTTATATCATACATTTACTAAATACCTACAATTTGTCTTGGATGGTAGTAGGAGCTTGATAATTTTGTGTATGTAGTTTAGGAGAAATAACGATGAATTCTTAAATGATGTGATAGACTTTCTGGTATTCAGAAGTTAAAGAAATGTATACATATACGTATAAAATAAGAAATAATAAAAAACAATTTTAGCATAAAAAGTAAGCAAAGAGCCAACACTACGCAAAGTAAAGATAAATTGATTTTGATTGGGGAAAAATGAGCAGTTTATTAGAGGAGAGCTGGGCCTTATTACACAGAAAGGCAGTTTGAGCTGGCCTTACTATATGGTACAACTGGTCAACATGGTAAATCAAAAACCCTCTCTTCTGATTCTTTGTGGGATAACTTTTGAACCACTATAAAATAAGTGTTTTTATATTCTGTGTCAAAATTTATTTCATTTCTCTGATTTCTTTTAACCAGTTGTTTTTCTACTTTTTTGAATCTTTAAACATGCTTCTAAAAAACAAAGTGATTTTCAATATTATGTCTTGGGCTGGAATAAGAAGTTGAGAGAGGTCTGTGGCTAATCAAAATAGAAGAGACGCTCACAGACTATCACGAGGTTTCTGAATCTCACTGAAATAGACAAATACAGTGGCTGCCCATTGGTGCCCCAGATTTGGAAGACACCTATAGTCTGAGTGCAGAATGTTCCAGCTTATATGTAGGATGACTGTGAAATCTTCTGTGGTACTTCATAGGCAAGCTTCAGGAGCATGACCTGGCTCTGAGTATGTTAGGGAACCTAGCTAAACCCAAATTTTTCTTCAGCATATGGTAAGTAATATTCCTTTTTACAAGCTACAGTTTCCTTTATTATGCCTTTACTCAGGCTCATAACTAAAATACCTTATAATGTTGTTCTATCATATTTATAATTCAACAACTATTTACTAAGTATCCATTATAAAACAGATCTGAGGAAGTGCCTTCTACTTTCCAAACAATTATTTTCGGTATTGCTGTTAGATAAATCAAGAGAACCTTCCTACTTCTTTGCTTCCATTTTGCAAATTACTGAAATTCTCTGTTCAATTTTTCATTTTAATTGGTAATGATAATTATACTACCCACTTAATAAAATTATTGTGAAGATTTAATGACAATCTATGTAAAGTACTTATAAGACTGCCTGATATATGGTAAATATCTTATAAGTAAAACCTTTTCTGTTTGTTTTTATTTTTATTTCCTCCTTGGGGTAGGGAGGTTTAATTTGGGTCTTTAAGAATAGGTAAAATTTAGATCTCTCTAGATGATGTTACCGTAACAAGTACAGCGGGTGAAACTGTACAGGGGATGTTCAAGTAGAAAGATAATTAGATGGGGAATCAGAGTACCTGTGTGTTAATAACAATAAGGAACACTTATAATAAAAGTGATAATAGGAGTTGCATTTAGTACCTAGTATAGATCTGGGCTAAGAGATGAACATAGACTACTGCATCTACTGCATCTAATCCTATTTGCATAATCTTGCTCAAATTGTTTCCTTTGCTGATTCCTTGTACTCCAGTTGTCAAATGGAGTGTTAAACTTGATCCCTGATCATCACATTTTTTAATTGTTCCAAGAATCCTCTGAAAATCAGAACTTTTAGCAATTATTTCTAGTAAGAGAAGGCCTCATTGAAGTGGCATTTGAATAGTCTAGGGAAAATGTCAGAGAAAAGGCCATTAGGATGCAGGGTATTGGGAGGAGGGTGCGAGGGAGGTCCCGTACCCGGAGAAGAGCAGGAAAGATAGGAGTGGCATGGATCAGAGAAGATGCTGAAATCAGATAAGATTGTGGACATAATGTCATGGCAGTTAGGATTCTTCCATGCCTTCTGTGAGTCACAGCTGTGTTAGTGTCATCCAGTTAGTAAGTTTCAAAATTATTATTCCAATCCACATTGGCCAGATTCTAAAATGGAATCAGACTTCTGTTTCTCCATGTACATCTTTAAAAAGTTTTACTAGGTACAAGGCTGGCCACTGGAGAAAAAGATTGATAAACAGGAACTCTCCCTCCTCTCATGAAGATTACAGTCTACTGGGGAAACAGAATAACCAGTGGCGAATGGTAAACAGTATAAATGAAGCAGGATATGTCCCTGACCCCTTGGTGGGACTCATGAAGGGGGTGCCTCATTTACTCAGCCCAGAGCCCTCAAATCCCCACAGGAGAAAACACGTAAGCAAACAATATGGGAACTGGAATGCACGGGAGCTAGAACTAGCTGGCCACATTGGCACTGGCAGAGGTGAACTCCACTCACTGGGATCACTGCACTCCACCCCCTTGTGGGAGGGAGCACCCAGGTGAGCAGGTGCAGGAGCCAAGGTGAGCATTTTTGGGCACTGGCAGGAGCAAACTCCTTGCAGACACAGTGGCAGCATCTGGGGATGCCTGTGACCCCCGAAGTCCCAGAAAGAGTGTTACAGAAAGAGTGGATGGCTTAAGTGTTAAGAGTTCAGTGGATGCTCTGCATTTTTGCGTGAGGCAGCGAGTGCAAAAGGTCAGTGTGACAGCATTTTGCATCCTCAATCATGGTTCACAAGTTCTTATCCAGCGTCCAGGAGAAGTGAGGTCACATGAACAACTGAAGGATGGTGAATGTGGGGGATTTTATTGCTGATGAAAGACGTGGCTCTTAGTGGGAAGGGGAGCTGAAAAGGGGCTGGGGTGGGAAGGTAATCTCCCACTGCAGTCTGGCTGTCTCTGGCTGTTTCTTCTCTGAAGTTACACCATCAAGCCATCCTTCTGAAGTCGAGCCGTTTCTCTCCCATGTCCAGCCGTAGCCTCCAGTGTCCAGCTGCTTCTCCTCTCGCACGCAGCTGAGCATGGGGTTGTTATAGGCACAGGATGGGGGCTGGGGTGGGCCATGGGTGGTTTTGGAAAAGGCAACTTTGAATTAGGAACAGGAATGTAAGTTCTCACTTTGGGCCATGGTTTCAGGCTTTTCAGCCTAAGGGTGGGGCTTTCACCAGGGACCCGCTCTTTGCTGCCTAGAATTTCTCTGCCTCCTGTCCCTATCATAAACCTGGGGAAAATAAGATTCTCTAGGAACACCTAGGAAGGGCATGACAGCATGCCCCAAGGCAGTGAGATAGATGAAATGCACCACCTAATGAGCAAATAACTAAATTTAGTTATTTAGGGCTAATTTTAAAGATATGTCATTACCAGGCTGTTGTCTCAGGGGTCTGTGGATCACTAAGTAAGGGACCCTGGTGCTCTATTCATTATGCTAACTTTGTTCTCATCATCGCCCCTACACCTTTAATGTTATGAAAATTATATATTGTGTTTTTTCATTTCTTCCAGCTACCTTTAGAATTTTATCACTTAAAGGCTTGCCTAGTAATTAACTGAAAATAAAACAAGATGAATTTATTTTTGCCTCATTTCCCTTGAATCTCCTAATGGAACTTCTCATTAAAATTATTTGAAAATTGATTTTAGAGTTATTAAATTTTTAACATTATATATCAACTATTACTTATATTGAAAATAACTTATAATATTGTTAATTCATTAATCTATTGTTTCTTTTATTCTATGTCTTCCCTTTGCTTGTTGACTTTTTCCACCATTTTGTGGTGGCACATCCTTGAGAACTACATATTTTACAATTAGTATTTCTTGAATGGTACATTTCCCGAGTTATTGAATATACAACAGGCTTTTATTTTTCCCCCACAATTAACTCACAATTAGGTATAACTGAAAATCTCAGGTAAAAATCATATTTTTTGGAAAAATTGCTTCATAGTCTTCTAGCATTCAGTGCGGCTGATGAGAAGTCCCCACAAATTGTATTCTTTTTTTTAATACTCTGCAAAATACTGGAAATTTGTATTTATCTTTGGTGTTCTTAAATATCACATGCATGTTGCAAGGCATGGCCTTTTAAAAAATATATACTACTTGACATTTAGTGGGTCTTTTTCATCTGAAAATTTAGGTCTTTTGACATTTTGAAAGTTTTGGAAAATTTTTCTCTGTCATAATAATTCTATGACTGCATAATCCCTTTTTCCTTAATCCCTCCCTCCTCCTTCCCCTCCTTCCCCTCCTTCCCCTCCTTCCCCTCCTTCCCTCCTTCCTTCTTTTCCCTTCCCGAGGTTTCCTTTAAGAGGTTATTGTGTTGTTTTGTTTTTTTCCAAATATAGTTTAGTTGCAACATTTACTTTATCAATCTGTATTGCAGAAGGCTGTTAAAATTTCTATTTCTACATTGACACACTTGTTTTTAGCTCTCTGTAAATTTTATTTTGAAATGATTTCAAATCTACAAAATAGTTGAAAGAATATACAAAGAGATTCTGTCCCACTTACACGTTTCCATTCTCTTTCCTTCCTTCCTTCCTCTCCTCCACTCCACCTACTTTCTTATTTTGCTTCCTGGAACTTCTGTTGACATTTGCTGGGGTTTATGAGTTTATACTGCATTCTTAACTTTTCTCATCATTTAAGTTTGTGTTTTTAAGTCATTTTACATACTCCAGGAGAATCTTATCTTTCACCTTCCTGATCAATAATATGACATTAAAATATTTCATCTATGATTCAGCTATTCAGCACCTATTTTTTATGTATGTATTCATAATTTCTACCAACTTGAATTTATTCTTTTTTTTATAACAACTTATTCTTGTTTACAGTGAAGATACCTCTTTATCCCTTTAAGGATACTGTTCTTTGAAAGTCATATATATTTTTTTCTCTAATAAATCAACTTGCCAGTGTCTTAGTTTCTGTTTACTGAATTTTGCATATTTGTCAAAGTACTTTTTATTTTATTAAATATTTGATTACTCTTGATTTGGTGCTCACCATTTTATTTGAGATCTCCTTCTAATCTTTGTGTAGATCTAGATTCTGGTTGCTGTATTCAGCCTCCAAAGAGTGCAGTCTCTGCGGCAGTGCATGACTCTCTGGTTGCTTTTTCCCTGGGTTTGGTTTCTAGTCACACTTTTGAAAGTAAATAGCTACCTGGGACACTGGGGCTACTTATTTGGCCATTTTGCCCATTGCACTGTTCTTGTCTGAGTTCCATTGCTGAGGAAAGATGTGTTATGGGAAAGGGCTGATGACTCAGCTAGTCCAAAAGCTGATCCTTAATTAATCACTTTCTGAAACACGCAGCCTGCCTTTCTCCAGGGTGTCTTACCTTGGTATTTCTGGAGAGATTCCTCCAGTGACAGAAGTTTCCTCTGTGCCTGAACTATACTGAGGTTTCCTTTAAGAGGTTGTTGTGTTGTTTTGTTTGCTTTATCCAAATGTACTTATAACATTTACTTTATCAATCTATATTGCAGAAGGCTGTTAAAATTTCCATTTCTCTGATTGCACTCTTATTTTCTAACCCTTCTTTTTAAAACTTCATTTTGAAATGATTTCAAATTTACAATGTAGTTGAAAGAATATACTAAGAGATCCCATCTCCACTTATATTTTACCAGATTTATTTACCCTTGGTTCTCTTGTATTTTTTTCTTAGCTATTTGAATATAGGTTGAATATATATGTATAGCTTTTACCAGTTTATTACTACATCATATTGATTTTCAGTATTTTCTAAGGACAATGATATCCTTTTAGATAAATATAGTAAAGTGTAGTTGAGAAAATTTAACATTGATATGACAAATCTTTTATCTGATCTACTGTCCACATCCCAATTTAAAAAATTTTCCCATTAATGTCCTTTATAACATTTTCCCCCCTCCATTATGGTATTTGGTCCAAATTATACATTTCATATAATATTTGCATATTTTTAATCCTTCTTTAATCTGAAAATTCCTCAGTCTTTTTTGTCTTTAATGACATTGACATTTTTAAGACACCATGGCAGTTATTTTTGTATTTGTCTCACAATTTGAGATTGTCTGATGTTTCTTTATAATTTGATTGTATATTTCAGCCTATTTGGCTAAGGTACTACATAAGCAAGGTTGTGTGCTTCTCAGGGTTTGATATCAGGAGGTACAGAATGATATTTTTCCCTCTAACTGGTTAGTAGTGTTGTATATTTTCTTCAGTGTGTAGTTAATATTTTCCTTTTATAAAGTAATTTACAGAGAGCTATATATATATATAAAAAATACACTTAAATATAAAATATATAAATATAAAAATCTCTTTTATTTTCCCTGGAGTTAGTATCTAGTGATACATGCCTGATTCATGCTTACTATGATAGCCACATAACAAGAATATCTAATTTTATCATTCTTACATATTTTTAGTTGGCATTATAAATATAAAAAAGAGGGATTTTTGTCATATATCTCTATGTTTTTATTTTATTCCTGGATTCCCATTTTATATAATAGGATATAATCCATTATTACTTTCCTTATTTTTATGCTAAAATTTTCCCAGAACCAGCCACCAGTGAGAACTACTCCAGACTGACTTCCTTGTTTTAAAAATATGTCCTTGCTTATTTAGTCGTTTATTCAGGAGCATTCTTTTATTTTCTAAGGGTGCAACATGTTCCAGGTTCATTTTGTATTTTGTTTCTCAAACATGGAGATAGCCTTTTTTTTTTTTTTTTTTTTGAGACTCCTGATTCCTTTTACTGGGGAGTAGTATTTATTAATAGACACCAACATCTGAGCAGTATCTGTGCTCATTACTCTGGGGGTATTGTTGATTCTAGTCCCTTTCAGAGTTCAGAAATTGGAGCACTCCCTTTAATTCTAATTCAACCCCAAAGTGCTCTTGCATCTTTTCCCTCCTTCCATATTGTCTCTTCTTTCTATCATAGTAAAAACCTTGATTCTCAATAACATAAGCATATTTATTTCTCAGTCTTCTGACGTATACAAATAATACCATAATTGCTTTACCCATATCAGTGCAAAAAATAAAACTACTATTAAGAGTTCATAATTTTTTGATGTTCGTATACTTTTATTTGGACTGAAGTTGTATAATCAAAGTTATGAGTTCCAAAGTTATCTGGCTTAGCCCCTCTGCCTCCACAGTGTGATTGGTATTCATTTGAAATAAAACTAAATCTGAGTCTGGTAGCATCTGGCTCTAGGATCTACTTCCTCATTTTTGTTGATTTAATTTTATTTTTCAAATAAGTCAACTCTCCCTCCTTCCTTGCCTCTTTCGAGTGGCCAGTATTATTCATTTCTGGTTTATCTATCTTTTCTCTCTCTCTCTCTCTCTCTGTGTGTGTGTGTGTGTGTGTGTGTGTGTGTGGTTCATAGCAGAACTAAGAAGAGAGATGTTTTACGATGGGCAGAATTCTAAGGTGACCCCCAATGAGTCAGTCATATCCTTATATAATTCCATCCCCTTAGGTATAGAAGGAATCTTTCACTTACTTTCAGTCAATAAACATAGACTAGATGAAGGGACAGTCACTCCCTTGATTATGTTACATTATACAAAACTGAAGAGTGAGAGAGAGAGAGAGAGAAAGAGAGAGAGAGAGATTTTCCTGCCAGCTTTGAGGCAAGGACCTCCCACACTGTGAGAAGACCTGTGAGAGTGTCACTTGACAAGGGACTGTGGGGTCCTTTAGGTGCTGGGCATGGCCCCAGCTGACAGCAGCAGGGAAGAAAGGACCTCGGTCCTTCATCCACAAGGAATTCTGCCAACAACTACGTGAACTTAGAAAAGGACCTCAAGCTCCAGAAAGGAATGCAGCCACTGTACACCTCTACTTAAGTCCTGTGAAACCCTGAGCAGAGAATCCAGTTTAGCTGTACACAGATGCCCAACCGACGGAAACTATGAAATTAGAAAAACAAAAAAGCACAAGCCACTAAATTTGTGGTATTTTTTTCTTAGCAATGAAAACTAATAAATATATTTCCTTATTTTCGATTTTATTTGCAGTAAAAATAGAATTCTTCGTATATTCTTTTACACTTTTTAAATGCATTATATCCTGGAGATCTGCATGCTAGTTAATTTACAGATTTTTTTTTCTCAATCTGGAGATCACAGTTGCAAAACAGTTTATTATTGTAACAACAATTTTTCAACATTTGGGCAGTTATTCATTTCTAACACTTTGCAATTATAAATGATGATAGTTTAACTTTTTAGAAATGTGAAAATTATTTTCTTCTAGTAGAGAAGGTAAGCCCATTTGTCCTTATTGATATGACTAATATTTGGTCCGAGCTCTACCATAATATTTTATTTTCTAATTTCTCTTTATTCATGTTAATTTTTCTTTGTGTGGAGTATCTTCTTTGTTCTCTCTATATTTTTTTGATATTTAGTCATATTTGTATTTCTTTTCTAGCAGCTACCTTTGTATTGGTGCCTTTTGTAAGTGTCCTAAATCCCCTCTATTCTTCCTTCACCTTTTACTATCTGGGTTGTTAGTTTTAAATGCCATCCTTTGATTCCTCTTAACAATGTATACAGTATTCAATTATCTCATTTTCTATTGTATTTGTTATCTCCCCTTTTTGACTTATTAAAGGCACAATCTTTTTGCTTTTTCAGTACATATAGTATGTATCTACTGTCCATGGCATTCCTGTCCCTACCATTCTAGATTTACTATTAAATATGTTATATCTTTCTCTGTCTCTTAGTATTGCTGAAGCTGTTTCATGGGCAGTGTTATTGTGCCTAGTGTTAATCCCATGTAGAATTATTTTGGGGGAGGGATGAGATATGTCAAAAGATATAAAGTCAGGTGGTCTTCCATATTCTAGGGTTATCCAGTATGGATTTCTATTTTTTTTGTCATTTTAATCTTTTAAAAAGAATTTTTTTAGATTTGGAGTTGGAGAAAAAGCAAATGTATGTCCTTGTTTTGCCAAGCTAGTACCATTTTTATAGCTGTTATAGCTTTGTTCTCCCTATACATTTTTTGATATTTAATTTACCCGTTGAAGCTAGTTTCTGGATGAACTGACATATTCTGTTTCTCAGCCAAATGGCAAAACTGTCCTATTTCAGTGTTTCAATCCATCAGCCAGCATTCCTGTGCTCACTCAACCAAAGCCTTGGCAAAACAGGATGGCTTTGGCAAAAACTGTTCTGATGTGATTTGACAAGTTGGAGGACACAATAAGATGAACTGCATTGTCATTTCACTTCCACAACTTTCGCAAACATTCCACAGCTGTTTGTCTTGTGTAGGCCATTCACCCAGAATAAGGAATGGAGTATGCTAGTAAAGTCTGTTGTAGGATGGGTAAGTAGGAGTTAACCCGGTAAAAGAGGATGGAGACAGAAGTTCGAGGCCTAAGGAATTATACATGGGCTGAACACAGCATTGACAGAAAAGGGCAGAGAGAAGGAATAAGGAAGAAACCAAAACAACAGAGCCTACTTAGGTCCCTGCTTTGCTTGCTAGCCCTAAGACTTGTAAGGAAATCCATTCTTTAATTAAATAAACATAACACTCCAAGAGGAAGTGAAAATTCCTAAAAGGATATCAAGGTCATTAGTATGGATAGTAGTTTTTCTTCGTCCTGACTTCTCCTAGGGAATGCTATGTTTTATATTTTAGGAAGGTGATTCTCCTGCATGAATTTGCTTTCCTTCCCTGAGTTTTCACATCATACTTAGTGTTCTTGTCCTGTATAGTTCCCCATTTTTGTATTTTCTATTGGTATTGTGGCCAGGTTTCATACTGAGTCTCTCAGGTATAAAATATCTTTACCTCTCGAGTTTCACAAAGCATCTCTGAGGGTAGTTATCAAGGCAATCAAATAGGGCTGTGAGTCTGTTCAGGGCTCCAGGAGTCTGGATATAAACATTGCAAATTTGGTCAGGAACGTGAAAAACACAATACATTTCTTTACATAGCATGCGTCATTCTTACAACTTATTAGTAGATAAAGAGAGGGAGAGTAAGCAGGGGAAAGTGAACAGAGAGAAGAGAGGACAGGAGAGATGAGAAGAGGCACAGAGAGGAAAGGAGGGAGGAGAGAAAGAGTGGAGAATATTTCTTACTGTGCGATTCTATCCAGTATATTAACCCCCTTTCTATAAACATTAATATACTGGATAGAATTGCACTGTATGAAATTTTCAAATTATTAGACAAAACTTGCCACTCACTATAGAACAGGAAAATTCTACATTATTACTTTCTAACCATTTTTGTAGTTTTTCTTGCAATTCTGGTACAAACAGATTTTGCTTTCCCATATTTTGAATCATCCTCTGCAGATGCAAAGAACCACAGGGCAGAAAGAATCCATTTCAGTGAGAATGGGAACAGCTGTCATGCACTGAATTTCTAGAGATGGCAATGGCTGTGATTCTAGTGGGACCTACCCAGTGTCCAGGGGTTGGGATTGGCATTGCAAACTATATAACATATGCCCAACAGGAGAGACAGTAGTTTTCTAGTGAACCAGTTTTGTGACATGATTTTAGATATTTTCCTTACTTTCTACCCCAAAATCTGGGATCCTACTCTTCCAGAGAACTGTTCAATATTCTTTTGCATAAATTTTTCCTATTTAGCCTCTGTTGCTTGCAACTAAGAACTCTAATGTACTGAATAAGTCACTTTTTCTTTTGGGGACTTTCGTTGTTGTGAAATTGGCTGATTGGTCTATCTATTTCAGTAAAATAGTCTATCATCATAAGATTCATTAAAGACTCTTCATGTTAGAAATTAAATCAATAAGAGTAAGAGTTCCTTGAATTAAAAAAAAAAAAAAAAGCAAAGAATGACTCTTTCCAACTTTTCAGAAAATATTTCACACTCATTAGTGATTTTCTAATATCAAATGATTAATGACATGACAGTAAACTTCTTACTCCACTCAGTGAATTTCTGATTAAGTTAGAAGTGTGTTAATCACAGATGTAAGAAATTTATGTTTTTTTAAAGAATTTGATTATGGTTCTAATGAGAAGTGATTTTTAAAGGGGCATACAATTTGCCATTTTGAACAAAATAACACTTTTTATGGGAATTGAAATATGCAGAGTGGAGATATAATAAAAGGAGCTTGAGATGTTGTCTGGAAAGGAAAAGAGCTCCAGGGTAAAAAGGACTGATAGTCAGAACATATAAACTGAGCATTCCATTATTTTCCAGGGAAAGGAGATTCAAGAATTTTTTTTAAGATCAAAATAAAGGTTTTTTAAGACATCAGTTTCTTTCTGGAAAATATTTCAAAGTATTTGACATTTACATACCTTTATGGACAATGTGAGATATTTTTTAGGTCACCAGAACATAAGTATATTTAAAACATTCACAAGTAAAGATAGTTCAGCTTTCTTAAGATTGGACATATATCTTACAGTACACAAAACTTACTGTTTTGAAAACATGCAACTTTAGAAGAAACAAATTTACTTGTGCAGATTTCAACAATAAAAACTCTTTGAAGGCTGTGAAAAACATTTTTTAAATAATGACATGACATTTAAAATTTGAAGGGTTAATTGCCGTTGGGTGATTTTTAGTATGTTTCACCACAAGATGTAACAAAACAAAAAGGCAAAAGCATACTTTTTCAATCACCTAAAAAATCACTGACACTTTTGTGATAAATTGATTTAACATATAATCTACTTTTTTTCTTACTAGTGTTAAAATATTGATAATAAGTACATTTTCCCACTACCCATCTTAAACATTCATCAGTGTGATGAATATGCATGATTATCTGGTATTTGTGACTGACACACACTTCTTTAGATGTGTCGTTGCTCTAGATAGTGTTTTATCTCAGGTTGAAAGCTCTTCAAAGCCAAGAACTATGCTTTTGACCTTTTCCCAATAGTAGTATTGAATACCACAGGTCTTTATCAGATATTTGATGATGTCCTTAGTGTACATTTCAACAGGTTTGCATTTCAAAGCCTGCGAAACAAGCATTTGTAAGACAGTATATGAATCTGGAAGTTTCATCAGTCAACTTTTGGTATACAGAGCAATCTTGTTTTTGTTGCTTTGTTTTGTTTTTAAAATTCACAAATTTTTTCAAACATTACATTCAGCTGAACTTTATGAAGTACTGCGTAGTGCCAGGCACTGTTAGATGCTAAGACTCCAGGGTGAGTGAACAGAGCTGCTCTTTTACCTCATGTCCAGTGACAGATATATATTCATTTAAAAAAATTACACCAAAATCAGTAAAAGGGAAACTATGATAAGTGCTGTGAAAACATGTTAAAATAAAATTGAAAATGTGGAAGACATGTTCTGTGTTTTAGTCAGCTGTGTATTCCCAAAGACAACCAAATAACTGGCAAATACTCCTTCATTAAAGGTCAGTTTAATTAATCATTTCCATCTTTCATCAAGCCTGTTTGTATCTATAATTGGAAGGCGAAGCTGGTTAGAGAGATCAGGACAATGTCCCTGAGGAGTGACTTCTGAGCCAAGAGCTGAAGAATGAATCTGCAAGTACCAGGTAAACACCAGCCAGAAAGGAGAGTGCTTCAGGCAAGGGGAATGACTTGTGTAAACAGCACAAGCTCCTGGCAGCTGGTAACTGGTACAGTTGGCCCTCCCTTGATACTTACAGCACACTGTCCACTCACAGATACAATGACTACTCACACATCCCAAACCGTCAATATCCAGCTCTTCAATATGAATTTCAAAAGAAAACAATTGAAATCACCGCTCAAGCAAATGGAGAGCAAAATTAACACAAGTCCATTCACAGTGTTCTTGGTACAAGAGATAGATAATAAAAACCTGCCTATTCAGTGAAAAATAACCAGCAGAAATGACCAGTCTAGAGGTGTGTCAGAGACATGTTACTCCACACAGAAAGGAACACCAAATTCCTAATAATGATGGAAAAATGAAGTTCTTTAAGGAAATATCCAAATAAACAAAAATGTTAGATACTCAACTGCACCCTCAAGGAAATGAAAATAAATATCAATTAAAACTAATAATTGGAGGATGATTCGTAATGGATTTGAAGATGTGCCACTCATATCTCCCTCAGACAGGACTTGCTGCTGGCATGATGACAGCAGAGAACTGTCAGTCTGGGGTTGCCTCGGCTGCAGAGAACCATTTAGCACAAATCCAAGCTGTTCTCAGGGTGGCTGGCATCCATTGACCAACCATGGTCAGAATATAAATCTCTGCCCAACATGACCCGACAGGGAGCCTCACTGATGAATTATTTCAGTTCCAGAGCTCCCTGTGAGACTAACTGACACTATTGTTTAAACTACAACAGAGCTTGAATTCTGCCTCTGCACAATACTGACTATTCCTCTACTTTTCACAGGTGTTGATCACAAGATCACTTCCCAATAAACATCCTATGCTCAACTTGACTCAGAGTCAGCTTCCTAAAGAATCCAGCCTGAGACAAAAATTAAGAGCACCAGATGAAGTGAAAAATGGCAGCACTAAGGGAAGAAATTAAAACAAATTATGCTGTAGTATTTAAAATCAAATCAGAACCAGCAATGTCTGGAGTTGACTTGAAGAAAATACAGTCAACTATGCTAAGGACTAATTTTTAAAAATTCTGAAAAATGAAGTTGAAATGAGCCAAAAGAAAAGCAATTAGAGAGAGAAACATACTACCTGAAAGTTAGGTGCTTCCACAGAGATTGTGATTATTAAATAATATAAGCAAAATATTTGCAGAGTAGAAAATCTCAAATAGAAAAGTCTTTTTTTCTAAAATATATGTGTACATGATATTTATCGTGGTTTGAAACAAAAACAGGTGGGGATAGTTTCCTGGAGAAATTATCTCAGGATACAAGGAGGGAAGTGCAGAACTCAGGACAGGGTAAAGGTGTTGTAATGAGCATATTTCCACTATGGACCCCTTGGGCTTAGAAGTGCAATGTGCAACAAACCTTGGCATAATCCCACCAGAAAGGAGACTGAACCATTTAGCACCTGATTCCCATCCTCCATTGACAGAGGTGAATTCTGGGAACATTAACTTCCCCATGTTGCCAGACAACCTGCTGGCACTGGTGAAAGCCTTTAGAAAGAGAAGAGGAGGAAAAAACAAACACACACCACACACACACACACACACACGCGCACACACACACACACAAAATTTAAAAAACACAAGTTTTTGAGGTGGGAAACTGAAAGCATATTGAAAACTGTTGGTGCCTACGGACAAATTCAGGTACGGCAAACAAATATTGGGCAAGGCGTCGTTGGCTTTTGAAAAAATAATTTTAAAAAATCGAGATTGAGATTAAATTTGGTGAGGTAATTAAAATTCAAAAATGAAGAAAATATTGCACAAACACATTGGGGAAAGTCGGTTATGGAAGGGGAAGATACACCCCCATTTGCACATGGAATGGCATAAAACAAAGGTGAGTTTCCCAGAGTGTTGTAGGAAAATAAATATGTCCAGTAAATGTAATGGTGGAAAAAATCAACCCTCAGAAACCAAATAACTCCTCACAGAATAAAAATGGATTGACTGACTTTCCAACAAGAATTTTATAGTAGAGTAAAAATGACTTGGCTAGGGCAATCAGGCAAGAGGAAGAAATAAAGGGTAATCAGTTAGGAAAAGAAGATGTCAAATTGTCCCTGTTTGCAGATGACATGATTCTATATTTAGAAAACCCCATTGTCTCAGCCCAAAATCTCCTTAAGCTGATAAGCAACTTCAGCAAAGTCTCAGGATACAAAATCATGTGCAAAAATCACAAGCATCCTTATACACCAGTAACAGACAAACAGAGAGCCAAATCAGGAATGAACTCCCATTCACAATAGCTTCGAAGAGAATAATATACCTAGCAATCCAACTTACAAGGGATGTAAAGGATCTCTTCAAGGACAACTACAAACCACTGCTCAGTGAAATAAAAGAGGACACAAACAAATGGAAGAACATACCATGCTCATGGATAGGAAGAATCAATATTGCGAAAATGGCCATACTGCCCAAGGTAATTTATAGATTCAATGCCATCCCCATTAAGCTACCAATGACTTTCTTCACAGAATTGGAAAAAACTGCTTTAAAGTTCATATGGAACCAAAAAAGAGCCCTCATTGCCAAGACAATCCTAAGCCAAAAGAACAAAGCTGGAGGCATCATGCTACCTGACTTCAAACTATACTACAAGGGTACAGTAACCAAAACAGCATGGTACTGGTACAAAAAGAGATACAGACCAATGGAACGGAACAGAGCCTTCAGAAATAATACCACACATCTAAGCCATCTGATCTTTGACAAAGGTGAGAAAAAACAAGAAATGGTGAAAGGATTCCCTATTTAATAAATGATGCTGGGAAAATTGGCTAGCCATAAGTAGAAAGCTGAAACTGGATCCTTTCCCTACTCCTTATATGAAAATTAATTCAAGATGGATTAGAGACTTAAATGTTAGACCTAAAACCATAAAAACCCTAGAAGAAAACCTAGGTAATACCATTCAGGACGTAGGCATGGGGAAGGACTTCATGTCTAAAACACCAAAAGCAACAGCAACAAAAGCAAGAATTGACAAATGAGATCTAATTAAACTAAAGAACTTCTGCCCAGCAAAAGAAACTACCATCAGAGTGAACAGGCAACCTACAGAATGGGAGAAAATTTTTGCAATCTCCTCATCTGACAAAGGGCTGATATCCATAACCTATAAAGAACTCAATCAAATTTACAAGAAAAAAACAACCCCATCAAAAAGTGGGCAAAGGATATGAACAGACACTTCTCAAAAGAAGACATTCATACAGACAACAGACACATGAAAAAATGCTCATTATCACTCGCCATCAGAGAAATGCAAATCTAAACCACAATGAGATGCCATCCCACACCAGTTAGAATGGCAATCATGAAAAAATCATGAAGCAACAGGTGCTGGAGAGGATGTGGAGAAACAGGAATGCTTTTACACTGTTGGTGGGACTGTAAACTAGTTCAATCATTGTGGAAAACAGTGTGGCGATTCCTCAAGGATCTAGAACTAGAAATACATTTGACGCAGCCATCCCATTACTAGGGATATACCCAAAGGATTATAAGTCATGCTGCTATAAAGACACATGCACACATATGTTTATTGTGGAAGTATTCACAATAGCAAAGACTTGGGCAACCCAAATGTCCATCAGTGACAGATTGGATTAAGAAAATGTGGCACATATACACCATGGAATACTATGCTGCCATAAAAAAGGATGAGTTTATACCCTTTGTAGGGACATGGATGCATCTGGAAACCATCATTCTCAGCAAACTATCACAAGAACAGAAAACCAAATACCGCATGTCCTCACTCATAGGTGGGCATTGAACAATGAGATCACTTGGACACAGGAAGGGGAACATCACACATCGGGTCCTATTGTTGGGAGGGGTGGGGGGAGGGATAGCATTAGGAGATATACCTAAGGTAAATGACAAGTTAATGGGTGCAGCACACCAACATAGCACGTGTATACATATGTAACAAACCTGCAGGTTGTGCACATGTACCCTAGAACTTAAAGTATATAAAAAAAGAAATGAGTATAGGGAACAAAGTGTGAAAATCAATAAAGATTAAATAATAAGTTATTAAATGGTAAAGTAGGAGACTTGAGAAATAAATGCCACAATTAGTAAAACAAATATATAAGCAAGTAGTAAAAGGGAAGTGTGAAAAATATGTAAAATTAAGAATTAAATAAGATAACCACAGACACAGACAATCTCATTGAAAAGATAAAGTCTACATGATATACATAATTTCCTACAAATTACAGTAACCACTATTGACTTCAACTTCAACTTCCAAAATAGTATGGAGGCAAATATAACGATCCACAGACATACTCACAGGCAAATTATTTCAAGAAGCAGTGATTTTAATGATATTAAGCTGTTACAGAGGATTCTACATAAATATTCAAAAATATGAGTTATAAGCAGGTTCATTGCAGATTTATTTGTAATAGCAAAAAATGTGAAAACGATGTGGATGTCATACTTCTTTGTTTGAGACTGGAAAATTACCACGAAGAATTCATATTCCTTCCGTTTGAACCTGTCTACAAACATTCCGAATTCTGGTTAAACTTTTATTATTTATTTCCCTATACTTCTTCACAGGGAACTTTGTGGAAGTTGAAGTTTAAGGAGGCTCACTCTTGTTCTAATGACATTCTTCTGAGCAACAGGCCATCGTGTTTTAGTGGCATTGAGAGGAGCAGTCACATAAATTTCCTAGGCTAAAAGCTACCTGAAAATTTATTTTGCCATTTGAGAGTAATCGATCCCTTTACTTCCTATGTTCTACTCTCAAATAAGTATTCCTCCACAGACCTCCACCCTCACTGTGCCTTTACTGCCCCACACTGCCCTGTTAACTGGTACTTGTCATTTGATTGTTTTCATTTCAAGATCAGGATCCAGAATTATGCCAGAATCATGCCAGAACCATCCCAATAGGCATCTCATGGGATGTCTTCTATCAAGACTTACTGGCCATCCATCATTCTCCAAGAAAGAAACTAGATTCAGCCTTCTCATTCATTACTTATTCAACAAATATTTATTGAAAGCTATTATTCATCAGGCATTGAGCTAGGTACTATGGATATGGATATGCATAAGATATAATTGTTGCTGTAAGTGATCTTGCATAAGTAAGTACAAAAGTTAAACAGATAAAGTCATGAGGTGTTATGAGTGCAATAAAAATATTTTATGGAAATAGGGAGGAAGAGGAGCCTAAACAATGTGGAAAGGGAACTAATAGGGCAAGACTTTCTTGGGAAAGTCACATATGAATTATATCCCGAACAACAGTAGGATTTATTCACAGGAAGATGGTGTGTGTGTGTGTGTGTGTGCGCATTGGGGCAGTTGTCAGGAGTATACAAGTCATGGGAAAGGTAACACAAAACTCAAAGGCAAAAAGTAACACAGAATATTCTGTACCAAAAGATAACAGAAGAGAAATGTGCTGTTACTACCTGTGTAACAACACATTCATTGAGCTTGTTGATTTTTAATCTTAAGCATCTGAATTTCTAAAATCAAATTCCTACATTTAAAGCAATCTAGAAGTAATTTATACATAGCAACACAACAAAAAACACTTATACTCGTACCTTGAAGAGTTTCTTTAGCTTGCCTTTTCACAAAGCCATTCAAATGATAGACTTAATTTCCACCTTTAAAACACTTTAGACAGAAGAAGCCCTTGGGCATATAGAAAAGAGATGAAAGTAAATATTTATCGCCACAATTCATTTTCTTTTAAGCTCTCAGTCATGCTTTGGATCAAATAGAGTTAAAAGACTTCAAGGATCAAAGGGCTAAATATCATGAAGTGGCCACATAAATTCCAAAGCTATTTTTCATTTTAAGAATATATTAAGAGTGTCTTCGGTGACCTATAGAAAATTATTTTATGCTCTCGTTCCCAATTTAAAATAAACTCTTGCTAGCACACAAGAGACATTCATAATTTGCTTAATGTCTGCCTTGTGCAGCAGGAAAAAAAATAAAAACTAATAAATTAGAGTGGAAAGAATATTCTTAAGTGCCTGCACTTTGCAGTCACTTATTCATTTATTTATTTATTCAATAATTTATTTGTTTTGTGCCTACATTGTCACAGTGGAAGACACCAAAGATACCAGCAGACAAGTCAGGCATATATCCTGCTTCTGGGGCCTAAATGTTCGTGGCGAAGATACACAGCAATGTGTGTCAATGGATGAACCAACACAGATTCTAATAACTGCTATGAAGCAAGTAAACTGAGTGATATGATACGAAATAACTTAGGAATGCCACCTTAGGATAGGATGTTAGAGAAAGCCTTTCTTAACAGGTGACATTTCAACTGGCTTTCTGTAAGTCTCAGTTTACAGACATGTAAACTGTGAATAATAGTATCTATCTGATAGAACTTTTGAGAGCATCAACTGAAATAATGGACATAAAAAAAACCAAGCATAGTACCTGACAGTTAGTACTTATTAGTATTAAAATAGTTACTTACAGAATATACCCCTGTACATTTTTTGTTTTTCAGTAAAGGTTGATGAAGCTTACATAGGTACACCCATTCTGTGAAGTAAGACTGTACACTTTCAAAATCCACTTCTTCCCAGAACTTTAGGATACAGAACATCAAATTAAGAAATGGCCTGCTGCTTCTTTAAAAAATGGCAAATTAACTTGTATCAGCTCGTTCCAACGCAAGAACCACATGAGAGAAAGTAAGACGCAGAGACAGCGTGAGACAGATCCCAGGCGTGCAGAGGCAGGCAGGCTTGATGAGGTTGTTCTTTGTTCTGATTATCATCTCTCTCCTTCATCTTCTGCACTTTGCTGATGCTGACTGGAGCTCCAGATTCGCCCTCAAAAAACTGATCTGTGTAAGGCGTGGAGTCTTCTCACAGAAGAGTGTAGCTGACAGGTTAAGTGCGATGATTCAGTACTGAGGTTTGGTGGAATGTGAGCTTTTTCAAGGGTTCTCAGGGCGGCATTTGAATGAGATGACCACTAGTATTTATGTCAGTTGTGCCTTTGCGTCAATCCTCTTTCTGATCTTCCCCCTCCATGCAACTTAATAAACATAACAATAACAATAATGGCAACTGAAACCTACATACCATTTTACAGATCATAAAGTGCTATCTGGTACATTGCCATGAATAGGTTTGATAATAATCCATTGAATTTTTATTATTAGCCACTACTTTTGAATAGAGGAAAATAATTATTTTGAGAAACTGGGTGATTTTCCTAAGAATACCCAGATAGTAAGGACAGAAGAGGGGCCTGTTTCATGTCAAATTATAATCACTTTGGGAATCTAAGTTCCCATTTCTGTCTTTTGTTTTTTCTGAGAGTGAAAATGCATGGACTTGTCATTGTCATCCTAAAGAGAAGACGAAAGCCAAGATTGACAACTCAAATTTGCCTCCTCTGTGATACAGCATGGAGTATGTGATGGACAACCTGGTAGAACTGGTTATGATTAATACTCTACGGAATGAATCTGGGAGACCTAGTTGTTGCATAATCAATTCCCTTTCCGTTTTGATCTTGGCTGCTGGGGAGTCCTGAATAAATTTTAAATTGATTTCTGGCACAGCTACCATCTCCTTTCTTCATAAATTTTCTTATTTTATTTTATTATTATTTGAACTTCCCTGTGGGTTTTTTTATATCTACATTGATATCTACATTTCTGTCTGTTTCTAAAACTACATTTACACTTGCATCTTTGTGGCAAGCTGCCTCTAGTCTGGTTCGGAAGCAGTCAGGACATAAATCATAAATGTAAGGTAGAACTACTTCACTCAAAGCAATCGAGCAACTTGTGAATGTAGGGAGAGTATTTTGACATTAAAAAGTAAAGCCAAATTTTTTTAGCATATTTGCCTGGATAAAGACATAGACTTAAGTCAGTCTGAATTTTGTAATATTTTTTATTCAAATCTCATTATTTTAGCTATTTGCTTATTCTCAGACTTAAATGTCACTCCTTTGTGGGAGCTCCTCTACCATTTCAACAAGAAAACACATGGACATGTTGGGACACAGCTTCTGTTATTAATTGGAAAAATAAGAAATTTCTGTTTATACAAAACTTGTATGAGGTGCTGTTAATTTATTTGTCAAAACATAATTAAACTGCAAACAAATTACCATACTTTTGACTGATATATTTTGATGCCTGGGTGGGAAATATCTCATTATTTTTTAGTCAATTACAAATGTGCAAATCAAGGATTTTAACACAGGTTTTCCTTTTGATGTAAATAGTAACATGTTTGGGTTTCTGATTTGGAGGTGATTATTTCAAAATTATTTCTTTCTTTTAGCTTGTAGGCCTGTGTGTGTGTGTGTGTGTGTGTGTGTGTCTGTGTGTGTATTTGCAATAATTATAAAAATAGCACCTACGTCAAGGGATGCCAACTGAATTACTAGAGGAAGCTAGCTCAGTGGGAAGAATGATTCAATTTCTAGACAGCATAGTTCACCAAGAGACCCTTCCCCAGGTGAGAAGTTCTCTTTTGATTTTGCCTCTACTCAACCCCGGTTATTCTTTTTCAAAGGTCACGATATGCTCAGGATATTTCACTACTGCTTTATTAATTTAACAGAAATTTGTTGAACACACATCTTTAGACACCACCCTTAAGCCTACAATATAATTTATCATCTAAACTGGGACATTTTTTAAAGGAATGAAGGTGTTATTAATAATCAAGGCAAGGCTCATAAGATTTGGAGGTTTATTGACTTTTCTGATGGTCACACTAATAGCAAAGAACAGATGGAAAGCCTGGATCTATGTCAAATGTCTTTCCCTGTACTACCCTTAAGGGCAGAGTACGTGTTCAACACATTTCTGAAAATTTAATGAAGGAATGAATCGATATTTTAGTTTCACCATGGCACTTAACATAAACCTTTGGGAAGAAGGATAGAAGTGTAAACTAGGACAGTCCCTGGCAGTCTGGTGCACAGGTTTGCCCTAACTAAACTAGACCCTGAGTATACAGATACTAATACCCTTCATAGATTGTCTTGTTAGCCATGCCATGAGACTGACATGCATCATAATATAAGAAAACATTGTGTGGTGAAAATGATAAAGGGCTTAGGTGTCCCACAAGTCAGGTGCTGAGTTACACTTCAGTCATTTTCTAAGTCACTATCTTGAATAACTCTCTTCACTTTTGAAATCGAGCTTCTTCATTTGTAATATATGGGTTTAACAGAGTTCTTATTTCCAAGCAACAGAATCGACAATGGTGATTTATGCAATTCTTTAATAAAACTAACATATTAAAATAATGAGTCATAGAAACATTGGAAAAGCAGGCTAACTTGCCCAAATTAAGATGCAATGATTAAAGTCCAAAGCTCCATCCTACCACAAGCTTAGTGAGGAGACTGTTTGTCACACTCAACACTTGGTCCCATGTATTGCACTCCTCCCAGAAACTCCACTGAAACTGTTACTCTGTATCAAAAACTCTCCCTTTCAGTTATTGCTCCAGACTGAAGTCCAACTGCATGCATGCCTATGATTGTTGATATCTTGATGACATGATTAAGATTTAGCTGCAAAAGAGGCCAGGCAGAAGGCAGGTGGTAGGACACACACAAGGAGAACTCCACAAATAATGGAAGGATATCCAACCTCACAGGGTTTCTGTCATCATCAAGTTAGAAAGTCCCTTGTAAATGGTAAAATGCTTCATTATTCATCATATTCCCATACCTGTTTAATGGTATGACATATAAAGAGGTTAAGAAAATGTTAATTGGCTAGAGACAACTAAACAACAAGTTATGTTTCCTCCAACTCCCAACTGGGAAAAGAGGATCGTGTTTACTATGAGATATACACATTTTACAGACTAAGTGTAGCAATGGTTTAGGGACAACTTTTACTCACCTAGGGAAGTCAATGCTTGCAGATGTTTCTCATTGCTCCATATCTTTCCATTTAATGTATGTAATCTGTGCATCCATTTCAAAATAATAACTTCGACTTCACCCCAAAGTGTGTAGACTAAAATAATCTGAACCTTTATGCCACTCAGTAATTAGAAATTACTCTTGGTTGTTGACCAGCTCTACACTCTTCTTGTGCCTCTGCTTCTGACAACCCTGAACAGTCAATATTAAATAGCTGTAAAGCCTTCCAATGGGCGAAATGCTTAGGCTGTGCCCCCATCATTTCAGGACTCCATGGCATATACACTTAGTGTCCCATCCCACTGTCCTCTTTGAAGATGGGGACACAAGATTAAGTATCTTTGATTAATATGGGATTAGCCCTTGAATCATATTCATTACCCCAACTTACACTTATAAGTATTTATAATAATCCTTTCCTTTGTGAGAAGTATATAGATAATATGCATAGCTTTTTTTTTTTTTTCCTTTGGCCTGAGAAAACTGAGAACTTAGGTGGCTTTTCCAAATTCACAGTTTTTAAGAGGGAAACATGAGTAGAATGTGTCCCTTTAAATAATATTAGAAAAATTCAACTACAGTATCACTTGTATTTACATTATTGAATACGTCCATATTTTGTGGGCATTAGGTCAGAGATTTATCAGTCTTATCTTAGCTCAAGAAAAAGGTTTCACTAATTGCCCATGAAACTGAAGAAATGTATGTCCTGTAGTAAGTTGTAAATGAAAGTTCTCAACGTTATTATAGTTCTGTTTAAGAGTACTGGGTATCATTTCCTTGTGGCAAGACCCTTAAAGGTAAGAATGAGGGAAGTTTGTCCTAGTTATTGGTACCATATTGCCCAAATTTCCCAGGAATTAAATTTTAGATGTCCTAGGACCAGACAGAAGTAACAATTGGTCCAGAAAAATCACATTCAGACAGATAATAAATCCAGATCATCTTTTAACTAATGATCTGGTATTTACAGCTGTCTTTGGGTACTAATGTGGTGAGGAAGGGGACTGAGTGAAAGAGAAATGGGACAGGGCTAGTGTAAACCAGTCCAAACAGAGGAAGTGAAGATTGGTCCTGAGTGTCAAGTATCAAAAAACTTACAGTTTCCTACAGGCAAAAATACACTCACCTCTTTTCTATGCTTAGAACCACTGTTCATTTATTTCCAAGAAGAAATTTTTGAAAAGAAAATGTACTTGTAATTCTAATATTTCTTTACATTTTAATCCAGTAGATGCCAACTTAATGGAGATCGAACAAATCTTAGTTTTAGTAGAATACACACTTATCTATCTATGTATCCATCTGTCTACTTACCTGTGTATCTATGTATCTATCATCTGTATATCTACTATCTATCTGTCCATCCATCCATCCATCTATCTAATCTTTCTCAGTTACTACATTTTAGATGAAAATGTATAGCTAAAAATAATGCCATGGGGAGAAAATTAACAGCAACTTGAGACTCAAGAAGTATCTGAAGAGCAAATATTTAGCTTTAATTTAAATTTTATCTTCATCATATTGTGAAGTAGTGTTATGGGATCTTCGGGGTGTCACTTTTCTGGCCAGAAACCTCTGTGTGGCTGCTGCAGTGGGGCAGACAGGTTCAGGTGCCAGCACCAACACCAGCTGTCTATGAGGCTACAGCTGGACCAGGTGTACTGCATGAAGTTTCCACAGCTGGCACCAGGGAACATGGTGGCACCTGGAAGCTTGGAGATGCCAGGAACTGCAGGGTTCCAAGGAGGGAGTCACAGCCTTAGCTCTGGGTGCTCTGAGGTCTGGGGTTCCCTGAAGGACTGCAGCTCTTCTTTCCTTCTCCCAAAACGTGGTGAGCAAGGAGCATGTCTCAGCCCTGTTTCTGTTATTGCTCTTTTAGCCTTGCGAGTTGGTGGGCTCTGAGTTCTTGTCCTGTGGCCAGGAAGAATAAGGAAGAATGAGATATGCAAATAAGTGGATGGTGAGCAAGAGCAAGAGGAAGAGGAGCTTTACTGAATGATGGAACAGCTCAAAGGAGACCCCATGGTGGGTAGCTCCTTTCTGCAACCAGTGTGTCCAATTGAGTGTTCAGCTCCTAGCAGAGAGGGTAGCTCCTCTCTGTAGCTGGTCTTCCGAACAAGTGTTCTGCTATCAGTGGACAGGTTAGCTACTCTCTGTAACTGATCTTCCGAACAAGCGTTCAGCTATCAGTGGAGAGGTTAGCTACTCTCTGTAACTGATCTTCCGAACAAGTGTTCAGCTATCAGTGGAGAGGTTAGCTACTCTCTGTAACTGATCTTCTGAACAAGTGTTCAGCTATCAGTGGAGAAGTTAGCTACTCTCTGTAACTGATCTTCTGAACAAGTGTTCTGCTATCAGTGGAGAGGTTAGCTCCGCTCTGTAGGTGTTTGTCCCATCATCTCTCCATCTTCTGCTCTCCTCATCCTCTGCTCTGCTCTGGCTGAGTCCAGGGCTTTTATGGGCCTCAGAGGGAAGAAAGTACATGCTGATTGGCCCATGAGCAGCTACGGGTGGCCTGGAAAAGGCACCACAAGTCCCCACTTCAGTCCATGGGACTGGCAGCCCAGCCCCCAGCCTTCAGGCCCTCCCTGGCCTGAAGGTGGGGCCTCACTGGGGATTCAAAGGCTGAGGTGGCAGAGGGCTGACATGTCAGCACTGCCCTGAGCATGCGCACATATGGCTGGGCTATGACAGCACCAGGGCTTGGCCTCAACCCTGTTCCAGCATTGGAGCAGGCACTGAAAGTGGGGAGAAGTCAGGCAGCAGAGGCAGAAACCGCAGTGCCTGCAAGGGGTAGGGGCCTTCTAGGCCCTCAAGGGTGCAGATTGCAGAGCTGCTCGGGTCCTGTGCCCAGCCTCTCTGGCTCATGGCCTTGCCATGTGGATGGAGGGAGAGCTCTGGGAGTGAATCACTAGTCTTGGCCCAGCTATCACGAGTGTCAGACCCAGAAGTCATCCCAGTGTGGGGCAGACCCCAGGCACCTGGGTGGCACTGCAGCAGAGCCTCCTCCCAAGGTACAGGAACCCGGTGCCCTTGGCAGGGTGGGCATAGTGACCATGCTGCTAGCCGGGTCCTGAAGCAAAGGCTATTCCCACTTTCCCTGATGCGTGGCCCCAGCTGTGTGCCCCAAGCCCAGCCCCTTGCTCTGGACCCTGCTCTCTGTGTGCAAGCATAACACCACCCCAGGCCCAGCTCCACCGTGGACCTGGCTCTGCCTTGGGACCCCTCTCTTCCCAATAGCACTGCAGTGGTAGTGGGCAAAAGCGGTGACGTAGGACCAGGGTCCAAAGAGGCAGAGGCTCTGGGCCTGGGGCAGGTTCTGACCGACTGAACAAGGGTGGATTCATGCAGTCGGCTGCCTCTGGGATACGGGGCTTGGCGGCCCCCTGACCACTGCCACTGCTGCTCCTGCAGCCACTCTTGCTGCCACTGGTCACACCTCCCTGCTGTAGCTGGCACAGTGACAGCAGCCACTCCAGAGGGCCCTTCCGCTGCCATCAGTAGTAATACAGGAATTCAACTACTCTGATAAAATGTGGATGTATTTTCTTAATTAGAAATGTAAAATTTTATATGAAAGTGCTTCATTTTCCTAGATCGAATGCCATGCAGTCTTAGTGGTTTTCCCAAAGTTCCTCTCATGTTAAGTACTCGATGTAAGTAATATTTAATAGAATTTTTTTCAAAATAAATAGGTAAACTCGGGCCCACAGGCTGGTCACCTGCCTTGTAAGTAAAGGTTTATTGGAACTCTAGCCAGGATGAAGGTAAGGAAAATAGGTTTAGGTTGTACAAATACAGTCTTGAATCTTATATTTATTTAAAATGTCAATATTTTATTCATCTTGAATTATAGATTTTTTCATTAATTTTTGTATTTTTAAAGGCTGCATTAAATATTGTTTATCTTAATTACTGAATTCTTTGGTACCTGTCTAAAGTCTGCCTCTGAGATTGGAACCTTACTTCCTTCATCCTAATTTGGGGTTCCTAATATTTTCATCCCAGATTAAATTTTAAACAAAATATATGCTCAGAAATTATAAACCATAGCCCTATGATATGAACAATAACATATGTTTAGAAAGGAAGGAAGGAGAGATGAAGAAATGGAGGCATAGGGAGAGGGTAAATCATTTTCTTCAACACCTAGGAAAGAATTCCACCACGTTCACCAGCCAGTTATATGCCCTTATTTTATTTCCATGAGCACATAGTAGAATGCTGAAGAAGTGGTCCAGAGTCTAATCCTGGCTCCACCATTTATTAGCTATAGGTTTTAAGCTGCATTTTTAATCCAGCTGCACTTCAGTATCTGTACCTGTAACATTGGGTATAGGAAGACTTCTGTCACAAGATTATTTGTGATAATAAATGAAGACAGTGCATTTCATAAAGTTTTCAAATTTAGTTTCTGGTGCATGCTGAGGTCTCACTAAATGGTAGTTATTGCTTTTCTTGTTTTTGATATGCTATTGACAATATTATTGATTTTTTAAAAATATTTTTGTATTACATAATAGAAATCAATGATATAATATGTAATGTATTTTGTGTGTTAAATATATGGTAGTATACGACTAATATCAAATTGTACTACCCGTAAGTTAATTATATTTATATATTGTTATATGTCAATTTTATATTCTCTTACTGCATCACTATCTATCTCTTGACTTATCGTGTATATTCTCAGAAAAAAGAGTTAACACCTTATATATTTATTGTATTTTGGCTTTTGGTTACATGATTAAGTTTCATGTTTAATATGTTTTATTCAGTTGGTACCATATTTCCAGTAGAAGTAATAATGCTAGTTCCTTTCAATTTGGTACTTTCTTAATCCTCTCAACAACTTGTGAGATCTATACTATTATCTATATTTGCCAGTTGAAGCACCAGGGTCTCAGAACGTCTGTGTGACTTGCCCAAGATCACAAAGCCAGTAGTAGAGCTTCTACTTAAATACAATCTAACGAACTTTTAGTCCAGTTGTAATTTTTTAAACTTTGTTTTGTTTTAGTTTAATTTTACTCATGAATTACACTGTCTCCCAGGATGTGAGCATATTATGTAGACCTGGTTGTAGTTTAATTAATGGTCATTTCATTTCATTCAAGACCAGGCATCATCAACTTTTCTCAGTAGACTTTGCTAACATGTTTGAGGTGGATTAGATGTTGCCATAATAACTACTTTTTGCTATTTCAGCACTTCTCAGACACTATGTAATCGTTTTTTCATCTGTTTACCTGTTGCCACAATATGTGACCTTCCTGAGGTTATTAAACATGCTTTATTCACTTCTGCTTCTTCAGCACTTCATGAAATATTTGTCACCTAGTAGGTGCTCAGTTAACATTTATTGACCAAATGAGTGAGTTCATGTATAAATATTACTATTCATTTGAAATTTGAAAAATAACAGTAAGCATTAAGATTCTCGAGTTCAAGACCAGCCTGGCTTACATGGTGAAACGCTGTTTCTAATAAAAATACAAAAAATTTAGCCTGTAGTCCCAGCTACTAGGGAGGCTGAGACAGGAGAATCGCTTGAACCCGGGAGGTGGAGGTTGTAGAGGTTGCAATGAGCCGAGATCATGCCATTGCACTCCAGCTTGGGCAGCAAGAGCAAAACTCCATCTCAAAAAAAAAAAAGATTCTTTAGACATGACGTAAAAAGCTTTGCTATTTTGCTGCACTATGCTTGCTTTGATCTGTTGATTAATTAATAATAATTTTATGACTTTGTTCTGTAATGTATCTTACAAGCCAATCAATACATAAATATAATAAAATGGCATATTAAACACACTTCCCTCCTTCCAGTTTTTACATATATCAGCAATTGTTTTTGTAATAGTAATAAAAGTAATTGCTGTTAGAGTACTGTAAGTTTGAGATTGCCTGGGAAGTTATATCCAACTTTTAGAAAGTCATTTGTTAGATGTTTAATAATTCATTTTAAGTGGGTAAAAAGTATTATGTTAGGTTTTAGGAATATATACATAAACACAACATGGCTTTTTCTGAGATGTACTGTTATCTATTGTAGAAAATGGAAACGTAACCAAAGGGTATTTTGATACACTTCACTGAGTACTTGTTTTTCTTTTTTTTTGCTAGCTGCAAACTGAGATGGTAAGACAAGGTGAATTTTAGAATTACTTTCTGTCCTAAAACCCTTTGTTGTTTTGATTATGATTAGCATTATTGCACATACCTATCAAAAGATGAGTATGGAATTTATTGTGTAATAAAACTTGATTCCTGGAAGGAAATAAATTAATTTAGTGCAGTAAGATAAAAGTTTCTGATCATCTAAACCAAACACAGCTGGTAAATAAACTTGGAGGAGACATTTAAAGGAGGATTTGGATATCCAAAGGTTGCTCCTTACTGTATTAATTCCTATTTTAACTTAAGGCATTCTCTACTGAACAAATCCATTTTTTGAAAAATGAACTCTGTCACTGATGAGGTTGTCTCTGGCCTTTCCCTAGGAGAAATGTGATTTAAACAAATTAAATTCTCCCACTTTTTAAATTGAACAGGCCAGGATCGTCAGCCCTATCTCTCTTACTCCCATGCTGAAGTGAAATGAAGACCAAACTATAATTGGCAATTAATAACTTCAGATTCTATTACAGGACTCTTGTTGCAAAATTCATCTGCATAGAAATTTCCCAAGAAAAGTGCATGTCTAGGTCACTGTGACCAAAATCCGCCCTCTCCTATGGAACTACAAATGTCAAAACGACATCGAGACTGTACTCCTTGTCCCTGGGCTCATCTGCACTGGGATAATCAGTGTCTGGCTGTCCTACTGTTTCTCAGCCTCAGACTGACCCGAGCAGGAGTCAGGAGGTTGGGTCTGTGAGGATTCTCAGGTCTACATGGCAAAAACTGGCAGAAAAGTTACTTAAGCCAAGGAATTATGTTTCTGCTATGAAAAGATCTTCACTATATGTTTTTTAAAAGGGACAAAGTCCTCTATATCTATACATAAACTGGAAATTTAGAAAATGAAAAATAAATGGAAAAGTGATTTGATGAGTAGGTCATCTATCTGTTTAATTAGTAAAAATGCAAATTAGAATAATGATTGATCAATTTTCCCCATGAATTGACTAAAAGAAGAAGAAAAATAGTGATAATAACAAGTTGGGAAGACATGTAGGAAGCTGCGCACTCTTATTTGCCTTTGTAGTTGAGTTTGGAAAAACGTACCCAGAGCTATAAACACGTGTATGTCCTTTAAACTAATAATTTTACCTTTTAGAGATTAAAAAAGCAAATATTTCAGAATGTGAACATAGATCTAAATAAACATTTTATTTTTGACATTTTCATTTATAATAGCTAAACTAGGGAATCACATAAATATTCAAAAATTGAAAATATTAAATTCATTTCTGTATATACATACTATATACATACAATAAAGGACAATGAAGCCATTAAAATGGGATCATAGGAGAATACTTACCAGTGCTGTCAGATGACAGAAACACATATTTCAATGTGACTTCAGTAGTTTTCTCTAAGGTGCCACTATATATTTGTATACTTTCAATATTTTGTAATGTCCTAAAATTTTATAAAAATTGCTTTTTCAAAGTAAAATAATTAATGTGTATATAAAATGTAAAACATATACTAAAATATCTCATTGTAAATAGGAATCACAAGCTATAAAATTACCTAACCTCAAAAGACATACATTTTTGGAGATAAACTACCAAAATGTATTTAAAGACTTGGAATTATATCAAGACCTTGGGCAGCAATTGTAAAGTTGTCAGTTCTTCCCAAATTAGGTTCCAAATTACTAAGCATCGAATTAAATTGTAGTAACCGTTGCTTGAGGCGAATGGAGGGAGGGCTATAGCCTTGAAAAGTTAAATTCCTTATTTGTCTATTTTTTCTGTGAATGAATAGAAAAATAAAGCCCACATATTTTAAAACAGAAGTATGAGACAACAATCCCTTTCTTAATATCAGTGGCACTGTAAAACTGCAGCAGTTCACACAAAATTATAATAATGGAAGCAGGATTGTCAGACTTACTGATGGAATGGAATACTAGTATAGATGTTTAATATGCAGATCCTTAGAGGGCAAAGGATTCATTATATTCTAGTATCTTTTAATCCAGCTCCTCTTCTTTTCACCATAGCCAAAATCTTCATACAGGTCCTAAACATCTCTCTCCTTTTCTTGGCGTGTAGTAATTTGCAATTATTCTGAGACATAAATTTGAACAAAGCTCTCTGAAGCTGCTGATCATTTAACAATGGAGACTTACTTGTAAAGCACTTTATTGCTGTATTTTCATTGACCGGAAAATGTTCTAAAGTTGGCAATTTTTGGACAAATGTCTATTTTGTGAGAAGACACAATCTTAGTATAATTTTAAAAGTTTCTGGTTATATGAGAACCTGTACCGAAAATATGTGAATTTATACAACTGTAATTCCATAGAAGGCCACAATCCACTTTCGACTTTTCCATATTGTTGAACTTGCTTAATATTAAATCAGTAAGGGAAGGAGATTATCTATTGAATAAAAATATAAATACCTTGGTCTTTGTCTCCCTTTGAATCAAAAATATTTCAAATTTTCTTAAGAGTTACATTTTGAAACAATAGAAATCAAATTTCTCGGAAAAACGCAAATGTAGTAGGTTTTAGTAATGAGAGGATTTTGTAATGCTAATGAAGTTTTAAGACCAAAAATAGAAACAAATGAGTAAACTTACTGTAAAACACTGAAACATTAATATCTAAGTGGGTTTCACAAAAGAAAATTTCTCTATTTTCTTAAGCTGATAAAAAAAAACTACTAAACAGCGTTACCATAACAACAATAAAAACAAACAAACAAATGAATGTCGAAGTCTGGTAGAGCTGAGTTGAGGAAATTCTTATATGTTGTTGATTGAATTATAAATTAGGACAAATTTTTAAAATAATATGTATCAAGAACTTGAAGCATGGTTCTATTTATGAATCCATTTCCAACAGTCCATTCTAAGGAAACAAATAGAGATACAATAAAAATTATACATAAAAATCTCTCATCATATCATTACAGAATTCATAATAGTAAAATTCTGGAAGTAATGGCATTGTGCAGAATGTTTGATTATATAAATTTGTTGTAGTATAAGAGTAGTTGTTAAAATAATTTTTTCAAGTAATAATTAAATACTCAGGAAATATCATAGTATAGTGCTAAATGAAAAAGAAGAGGGGTACTAAACCAAATTTATACTATGATTTGATATTTCACATAAATGTATGGGGGTTTTTTTGTTTTTTTTGTTTTTGGCTATAATGAAATAAGTTTAATTCGAAAGCATGCTAGCAGGTTTTTTTTTTTTCGTACTTTAAGTTCTAGAGTACATGTGCACAATGTGCAGGTTTGTTACATATGTATACATGTGTCATGTTGATGTGCTGCACCCATTAACTCGTCATTTACATTAGGTATATCTCCTAATGCTAACCCTCCCCCCTCCCCCTTCCCATCAATAGGACCAGTGTGTGATGTTCCCCTTCCTGTGTCCAAGTGATCTCATTGTTCAATGCTCACCTATGAGTGAGAACATGCGGTGTTTGGTTTTCTGTTCTTGCGATAGTTTGCTGAGAATGATGGTTTACAGCTGCATCCATGTCCCTACAAAGGACACGAACTCATCCTATTTTATGGCTGCATAGTATTCCATGGTGTATATGTGCCACATTTTCTTAATCCAATCTGTCACTGATGGACATTTGGGTTGATTCCAAGTCTTTGCTATTGTGAATAGTGCCGCAATAAACATATGTGTGCATGTGTCTTTATAGCAGCATGACTTATAATCCTTTAGGTATATCCCCAGTAATGGGATGGCTGGGTGAAATGGTATTTCTAGTTCTAGATCCTTGAGGAATTGCTACACTGTTTTCCACAATGGTTGAACTAGTTTACAGTCCCACCAACAGTGTAAAAGTGTTCCTATTTCTCCACATCCTCTCCAGCACCTGTTGTTTCCTGACTTTTTAATGATTGCCATTCTAACTGGTGTGAGATGGTATCTCATTGTGGTTTTGATTTGCATTTCTCTGATGGCGAGTGATGATGAGCATTTTTTCATGTGTCTGTTGTCTGTATGAATGTCTTCTTTTGAGAAGTGTCTGTTCATATCCTTTGCCCACTTTTTGATGGGGTTGTTTGTTTTCTTCTTGTAAATATGATTGAGTTCTTTATAGGTTCTGGATATTAGCCGTTTGTCAGATGAGGAGATTGCAAAAGTTTTCTCCCATTCTGTAGGTTGCCTGTTCACTCTGATGGCAGTTTCTTTTTCTGTGCAGAAGCTTTTTAGTTTAATTAGATCCCATTTGTCAATTTTGGCTTTTGTTTCCATTACTTTTGGTGTTTTCGACATGAAGTCCTTGCCCATGCCTATGTCCTGAATGGTATTACCTAGGTTTTCTTCTAGGGTTTTTATGGTTTTAGGTCTAACATTTAAGTGTCCAATCTATCTTGAATTAATTTTTGTATAAGGAGTAGGGAAATGATCCAGTTTCAGCTTTTTACTTATGGCTAGCCAATTTTCCCAGCACCATTTATTAAATAGGGAATCCTTTCCCCGTTTCTTGTTTTTGTCAGGTTTGTCAAAGATCAGATGGCTGTAGATGTGTGGTATTATTTCTGAGGGTTCTGTTCTGTTCCATTGGTCTGTATCTCTGTTTTGGTACCAGTACTGTGCTGTTTTGTTTACTGTAGCCTTGTAGTATAGTTTGAAGTCAGGTAGCGTGATGCCTCCAGCTTTGTTCTTTTGACTTAGGATTGTCTTGGCAATGAGGGGCCTTTTTTGGTTCCATATGAACTTTAAAGCAGTTTTTTCCAATTCTGTGAGGAAAGGCATTGGTAGCTTAATGGGGATGGCATTGAATCTATAAATTACCTTGGGCAGTATGGCCATTTTCGCAATATTGATTCTTCTTATCCATGAGCGTGGTATGTTCTTCCACTTGTTTGTGTCCTCTTTTATTTCACTGAGCAGTGGTTTGTAATTCTCCTTGAAGAGGCCCTTCACATCCCTTGTAAATTGGATTCCTAGGTATTTTATTCTCTTTGAAGCTATTGTGAATGGAAGTTCATTTCATGATTTGGCTGTCTGTTTGTCTGTTACTGGTGTATAAGAATGCTTGTGATTTTTGCACATTGATTTTGTATCCTGAGACTTTGCTGAAGTTGCTTATCAGCTTAAGGAGATTTTGGGCTGAGACAATGGGGTTTTCTAAATATAGAATCATGTCATCTGCAAACAGGGACAATTTGACATCTTCTTTTCCTAACTGAATGCCCTTTATTTCTTTCTCTTGCCTGATTGCCCTAGCCAGAACTTCCAACACTATGTTGAATAGGAGTGGTGAGAGAGGGCATCCCTGTCTTGTGCCAGTTTTCAAAGGCAATGCTTCCAGTTTTTGCCTATTCACTATGATATTGGCTGTGCATTTGTCACAAATAACTCTTATTATTTTGAGATATGTTCCATCAATACTGAATTTATTGAGAGTTTTTAGCATGAAGGGCTGTTGAATTTTGTCAAAGACTTTTTCTGCATCTATTGAGATAATCATGTGGTTTTTGTCTTTGGTTCTGTTTATATGCTGGATTACATTTATTGATTTGCGTATGTTGAACCAGCCTTGCATCCCAGGGATGAAGCCCACTTGATCATGGTGGATAAGCTTTTTGATGTGCTGCTGGATTTGATTTGCCAGTATTTCATAGAAGATTTTTGCATCGATGTTCATCAGGGATATTCGTCTAAAATTCTCTTTTTTTGTTGAGTCTCTGCCAGGCTTTGGTATCAGGATGATGTTGGCCTCGTAAAATGAGTTAGGGAGGATTCCCTCCTATTCTATTTATTGGAATAGTTTCAGAAGGAATGGTACCAACTCCTCCTTGTGCCTCTTTTAGAATTTGACTGTGAATCCATCTGGTCCTGGACTTTTTTTGATTGGTAAGCTATTAATTATTGCCTCAATTTCAGAGCCTGCTATTGGTCTATTCAGGGATTCAAATTCTTCCTGGTTTAGTCTTGGGAAAGTGTAAGTGTCCAGGAAATTATGAATTTCTTCTAGGTTTTCTAGTTTATTTGCATAGAGGTGTTTATAGTATTCTCTGATGGTAGTTTGTATTTCTGTGGGGTCGGTGGTGATATCCCCTTTATCATTTTTTATTGCGTCTATTTGATTCTTCTCTCTTTTCTTCTGTATTAGTCTTGCTGGTGGTCTATCAATTTTGTATGTGTATTTTATATGTATGTTCATAGAAACCACAGTTGCCTGAAACCCAATGATCCAAACCCAAGTCACCAATGGCCATTTTCAAATGATCAACTCTCCTAGTTCATAAACTGCCTGTTCCACACACATTCTTATATATTTTAAAAAAAAATTTACATATTTAATCTTTATCTTTTGTCTTTAATCCACCTGGAATCGATTTTTTCAGTAAGCTGTAAGTTAGGAACAACTTTTTTCTCATTTAGATAGCAAAAATACCATTGATTTATTCCCCCACCAATGATCTGCAGAATTTTCTTTCCTGTTCTTTATTTCCTTACATAAGTGAGTCTGCTTTTGAATTCTTTATTCTACTTCATTGCTTACTGTTTCTAACCCTTTCCAACAACTACAGTTACTTAATAGCTTTATCATATATATTTACATCTGATTAGAAAAGTTATTCATTCCACTTATATTCTGCAAAATTGTCTATTGCATTCTTGTCCACTGCTGTGCTGCATAAGTATTTTGATTATCTTTTAGAGTTTCATAAGAATTCCTGTTGGAATTTTGCCTGCCATTGCATTGAATTTATAGATTAATTTGGGGAGACTATGAATTTAGTGAGAATTCATATTCAATAATGAAACTTCCTATTTCATAGTCCGTAATGATATTATTACTCTCCATTTCCTTAGGTTTTTAAATTATGTCTTCAATGAAGTTTTATAATTTTTCCATATACTTCTTTTCATGGACATATTGATTGCAGTATTGTACATTTACTCTATGCTGGTAAAGTGATCATTTTCTTTGAAAAGAACACTAATCACAGAAGTGGCAACATAATTCCTGCTTTTTAGCTGAATGTGTAGAGCCAGAGTGTTATGACTGTAGAATATTTGTTTTAGGTCTGCTTCTTAACTCTAAAATTTGTCCTCTAAGGATGGTCAATAACTTTTTTTTTTCCTAAAGGATAACTTTCAGATCAAATCAGTCTCAGTTTTTTCCACCGGCATTATTTCTACATAGACACATTATATATATACACATTATATATAACATATACATTATATATACTATATATAATATATAGTATATATACTATCTGTACACATAGTATATACATATATACTATACATATATATACCTATGATATGTGTGCGTGTGTATATATATGTCTAGAGAATAGTTGAAAAAAATTAAGTACAAGTCAATAATCAGTGCAGTATTTTAAGTTGTGCTACTCCAATTTATTACTTTTCATCGTATTATAAAATAATTTTTAAAGCAAAGACAAGGAAAGAAAATCCTCCTGTAATTAGAAAATAATATGTAACAAAATGAATCTTTCAGCCTATAGGAATAATGGTATAAAACATTGTTTAAAAAGACATATGGCAAGGATAAGCACTTCTAATTTGAATCACATCTGTAGTAGCTTTCACATAGCTGTTTTTATTCTAATTTCTAAGATGAGCATTCTGTTTCTCTACCCATTGAGAGATGTGTGAGATGTATGTTTTATCTCTTTTTCTGTATCATTGCACTTATGAATCAAATAATTTGCTTTTTAGGCAGTCTTAAGCATTTTCATACACAACTGTCTATAGATAGGCTGGCTGTATTGAAAGCCTTTTAAAAAAATCAGTTCTCTGCCTAGAGGATATCACCAGCTTTTGAATTAGGTATATATGAGATCTACTTCACCATTTCTGTCAGATATGTCCCTTCCATTCTATAAGTACCAGTGTTCTCAACTATAAAAAAGATTATAAGTGTACATTTCTCTGAGGGTGCTGAGAAATATAAATTAAATATAATATATAAGATTCTCAATATAGCTCTTGGAACATAGTATTGTCTCAGCCATTGGTCAATGTTCTAAATCTCTTTAACATCTTACCTCTGCTTGAAACACTTTAAACCATTTATGGAGCTTTTTCTCTCCTTACGTATGTCTCAATTTTCCTGTTGATTGGAATGTTCTCTTATCAGTGAGGTCATCCCTAACAGAACAGTATAATAATGTGCTCTACCACACACTTTCTTCTCTAATTTTCTCTTTCCACTTGATCTAATTTATTTTTATTTATAGCTCTCTTACTACCTGACATGTAATTATTTGATTGTTTAATGTCTGTTTTCTTTCACTGGAATGGAGCAGGAGCTTTAAGTATCCTCAGTGCATAGAACAGCACCTGATACCATAGTAGCCATTCTTTTAATATTTGTTGAATGAATGGTCGAATACATGAATAAATATTTTCTATTTAAATTAGAATACATGAGTCAGGAAATGCTTGCATTAGTATATAAAAGAATAATAGTATCTGCAAAATTGGTAATCTTCATCTTTTAGTTTAATAACAAATAACTTAATCTACATGCATGGTAAAAGTACATTTATGCTTTTGCTGAGCAATTGAGATTTCTGTCTTGTTATGTCTTGTTTTCTTTCTAGATGTAATAGTTCTTTTAAATGATCACATGACACTTTGATGTGGCTATTAAGAAATTTAAAGCCATTTATAGCCTATCTTTGTGCTATATAAGAGTTTATGATATCCATTTATTTACATTTAGCCTTATTTTATTTCTCTACCATTTTTTCTCTCTCACTTCCATATCCATAAATACTTATTTTTATTTCATTTTATATTCTATTTGCCATCTAAATTTTAAAACTAGGAAGAGGTTTGTAATACACATACACATAGAATCATAAAGATACAGTTTTTATGTGTAAAGTATCACAGTGGCAATAAATGAAGTATATATACATTGTACATTCTTTGTAATTTGTAAATCTGTTAAACATATGCAGTAGTTCAATGAAGAGGATATATAGTCTAACCATATATCTATCTTTCATAATCAACCGAAGAGTTAATTCAGTATACATGTAGAGTGAATGGAGTAAACTGCTGCGAAATGTTCTGGCTTTAGGTCTAACGTGGAAATTTTTTAAGGGAAATGCCCTATGTATTCTTCTTCTTTTCATAGTACTTTATTTTTAATAGAACTTTCACAAGTTACTGCTCTATCTTCTCTTCCATTGTATGAGATTTTTGAAGATGAGACCATTATATATTCAAATTGTAGCTATAATAGTGTTGTATCACTTAACACACACTTCAAAATGAATGAAAAAAAAGATCCTTTTTCAAATGTTCCAAATTATTTTATAGCCTAGTAATTAATGAATTTGGTTGAATTGTTGTATTTATCACATAAACTTTATAAAGATCAAATGATGAGAGAACCCCACACATTTTTCCATCAGAAAGTGAAGCAATGACTCTGCTGTTAGTCTAAGTTTAAGCTCCCTTAGGGTATAAGCATCAATCTGCTTGAAAGTGCGACTTTTTTATGGATTAAAGTGGGAGATTCTGTTCAGTGAGATGGGACATTTTAGAAATTTCTCGATGTACAAGAAAATTATGTTATTATGATCAGTGAAACAGATGTATGATGATATAATTCTACAGTAGACATATTTTGGAGAAGTGTTTATTACTCTACAGAAAACAAAGGAAAAAACAGAAAGATTAAATTCTATGATTGTTTTTGGAGATTTTTGGAAGGGGCCGCGATAAATATGCAGATTCCTCACTCAGATATGTTTATTTTTTATGCAGATACATTACTGGAAATCTAGAGATTCTACTTTATGATTTTTTTTATAGGTTTTTGCCCCACATACTGTTTCACAGTACTGAAATTGTCCCAATGAAAGTTCCCATTATCAGCATAACTCCTCCAAGATATGTGGATTTCATGCAGGGAACAAAAATAAACAAGATCTAACCCATCATCATTTTTAAGCTTGAATATTTAGTTACTATTGTACCCATTGCCAAATGCTTAAGTGGAAAGTGGAATTTTCATGATATGCAGCAATGTTAATATTTTCTAAAGATGTTGGTCCTAGGATATTCTTGCCTCTTACGACTGTGGTACCGTTTTAAATTATTTTTGCCTTATGTCTCCCTATTTCTCTTCTCTCTGTACTTGATTACTTATGTGAGTATCTACCTGCGTGCTATAGAATCTTCAAGTTATTCTAACCATAAAATAAGAAGATAGATTTTTTTCAAATGTCACATAATGAGTGTGTGTTCTCTGTATGGCATTTTTGGAGCTAAAGCTTGTCACAAGAGTTTTTGCTAACAATGTTATGAGATTAAGTTTACTCATTCATTTATTCTTGAACAATCTCTCAAAACCTATGAACTGCCAGGCACTGAGTTAGGCTCTATAGAAGGCAGAGCTTTGCGTTAGACATAAGCTCCAGTAGCTCCCTGGTGCTCTCTCCTACACTTTGTAGTTGCCTTTCTTCTAATTGTTTCATTTTTATAATCCATTTTAACTTACATCAAATATTAATATTTATATGCGTGTCATACGTAAATATATAGTTACTAAAATGTAGATATATGGATATAAATATTTTATGAAATATATATAGATCTCTATGGAAGTTTAAAAATATATACATTTTATAATTTTCCTTCAGCAAACTCCCTTATCCTTGTTAATAGATTAAATTGGGCAGTATTGCCCCCCAGGGATTGGAGGGATGGGAGCGGCATGGCTTTGATTTCTATTCATTCATAGTACTCCACAGTAAAAGCTAATTGTTTTAACTTACATTCGCACATCATTTTTATATGCTGATTTTATGCAAATGATTAGTGCTTATGCAGATATTTAGTGCTTATTATTTTTAATGATGATTTTATGCAAATGATTAGTGCTTCCTCTGAGACCACCAAGTCTTTTCACACCTATAGTCATATTTATGTTAGACATAACCTTATAAAACTTGTAGAGTCTATCATACTAATTTTAGAAAGAAGGATACATTGAAATAGAGATTAGTTAAGTCATTTTCTGTAGGTCACAGAGTAAACACCATATTCAAGCATAAAATAACCTTGACTCCAACTAAATATAGTAGATGCTCAGTTATCTGCTAAAGGAAGGATCATCTGGAATGCTTTTATCTACCAATCAAATATTTTCCTAAACTGAAAGACTAAACCTTATCTTTTTCAGAGATGATATATTAATTCTAAACTCTTAATATTTAGTATCCGTCAGGAGAAAAGTAAAGTATGAGAGAAACATGGTATATTGTAGCATATGTCTAAGATGCTTTAAGTTTTAATTGGATAGAGTCTTAAAAAGAGACTCTCTTTTTGTCAGGTCAGCCTTAAATTTTTTTTCTTTAAAATATTTCCATAGAACTCTATCAGAGAACTTACAATAAGGTTCAAATTAATATTCTAAACCCAATATTTTCTTGGCTGAAAGATTATTTAGATTTATGCTTCTATTTTCAAACATTGAATTATAATCTTCAATTTTAGCTTAATTGTATTATAATTGGAAAATAAGTTATATATTATTTCATTTCTTTGAAATCTATATAAATGTACCATTGTAAAAGTACTACTTATTCAAGAGACTGTCTTTTTATATAAAATTACTTTAGCAACATCTTTGAAAATCAATAGACCATGTATGTGTATCTATTTCTGCACTCTGTTTTTCAGTTCCATTGATCTCTACATCAATTGTATGTCAATACTATATAATTATAAGTCTTAAAATCAGATGATGTGAATCCTCCAACTTTGATATAGAGAAACTGTTTTGGTTTGTCAGTGTTTTATGCTTTTTCATGGCAGTTTCTGTAAAGAGGCCTGCTGAGATTTTGAATTGGATAATATGGCTCTAAAGATCAATGTCATAAAAATGGGCATCTCTACAATATTGAGTCTTCTGATCCAAGGACTTGACATATTTCTAATTTTATTTATATGTATCAAATTTTTTGGTCATTTTCTTTGTATAGAATGTGCACATATTTTATTTAATTTATCCTTATATTTTCCATTATTTCTATGCAATTCATTTGGTTTTAAAATTTTTCAGCTTTCAGATATTTTTTTGGTAATATATAGGAGTATAATTGTTCTTTGTAATTTACCTAATGACTATAGCTTTGACTCATGGATTACTTAAGTGTATGGGGCTTATTTTCCAAGTATTTGGGAATTTTCCAGATATGTTTTCAATACTGATTTCTAGTTTAACTCAATTTTTTTCAGAGTTCATTTGCTGATATGATTCTAATCCTTTCTAAATTTACTGAGACATGTTTAATAGTTCAGCATATGTAAAGAATAATGCAATTGAAAAGTTCTTCCAATGAGAGATAATATAATAATGGTGGTTAAACTAAAAAAGAAGATATAAAAACACTCAAATATATGCTGCTAAAAACATCACCTCAAAATATACAAGACGAAATAGAAAGAGCATGAGAAATAGGCAAATGCAGAATCACAATGAAGAATTTTAAAATGTCTTTTGGTAACTGATAGAACAATATGCCATATTATGTTAGAAACTATTCATACACTCTACAATCTAGCCTAATTAAAATCTTTATATTTTGCATACATTCAACATAAACCTTTTTCTCTTAGCCTTTGCCAATATTGCTTTTATTTTCTTGAAAACGTTTCCTAACATTTTTGTATGACCACTCTGGCCCAATTAGTTTAAAGGCCATATTACCTCTAAGCAGATTTTCTATTTCTCCTTCCTTCTAAGATTGAATAGCTAATAATAATTGAATATTGATTCTATGAAAGACACTGTGCTAATTATGTAATCATGTGATTTATCTTTATAAGAAAACTATGAGGTATCATTATGTCCATTGTATGCATCATGAAGTGGAGATTTATGTAGGTTGAATAATTTGCTATATTTAAACATTTCATGAAAGATGAAGTGAAACATGCACCTAATAGTTTCTACTCCAAAGCCCATGTTCTTAAATTCTATTCTAAATTGAATTACATATTTTCTGACTTCTCTTGGTGTAAACTTTAGTCGAATGCACGAAGTCTAATTAGGGTTCTAGTTCTATGTAACAATCAACCTGGATATTAGATACATAACCTATGGAAAAATACAAAAGCCAAAAATCACATTTTCTAGAAGTAAAAACAAATACTTATACATCTTATTCTCTCTCTCTCTCTTTTTCCCTCTCTTACTTGCTCTATGTGTATGTATATGTGTGTGCATACATTTTTAATTGAATTTATTTGAACAAGTGCCCCAATACATGGTATTGCCCAAGGTAGTGTGCTTTTATGGTTCAGTACATGGTATTTGATTTTCTACTTGCGTCTTGGCAAAAACATCCATTAACTATATACACAATGATGAAGAAATTCAATCCAGCATGTAGCACATTTCTTTTCAGAACTTGTAAGTTTGCTCTATAGGGAAGGCAGGTATTCTCAGCGGGAATCAGGGGCCTGCTCACTAAGAATTCCCCTGAGGCTCAGTAATGCCACCCAGACACATTTTCTCTCCTGCAGGCTCTTAGGATTAGTTTATTGAGACACAAGTTATTAGAGGGAATGACTGGGCAAACTGCTCTTAGCTACAGTTATGTTGAAAGCGTAAGAGATATATTTACTTATTATGGACAAAAAAAGCTTCCACAAAATATTCAGTTCTTGGTTATAAAGTGCCTTGAGGGGTAGCACAGATTAAAAAAAAGAATTAACTAGCAAATTAACTCAATTCTGCTCTGAAGCTATGGTTCAAATGAACATTTAATAGGCACTTTCTTTTTTCAGTAGCAACCCATTGATTTTTTCTAAATGAGATTAAGTATTAATTTAAAAAGGATAAAACCTAAACCAACAAATAAGAAAACTATTTTTTACTCATTTTAAGTTATTGTATAAGCTATGTAACAAAAACTATATTGAAAATCAAAGTAGTGTTAACAATTCAGCCACAACTTCCTTGTCCTATTGTGGCAAATAATTACATTTTATAATATTGTCATGATTGCAAGATTTAAAGAGCAAAGCAGAAATATTGCTTATCTTCCTCAAATATTTTCATTGTGTATGGAGAAAACTAAATTATATTGAACACCAAATTAAAATGTATAGAGCTAGATCCCATACCAGACAGAGTTACTTATGCGATTCACGTAATTTTCGCACTATAAATTAGGTATCATTATCCTCACTTAGCAGAATAAGATTGAAGCAGAGAGATATTTTTTTAAAAAGTTCTACATAAATTTCAAAATTACCAAGTGACGATGCCATGATTCAAATTTACATCTTACTAACTTTATAATCATTCCTTGCTCCAATTGCTGCATAGACAAAGAAACTGGCACTTGTATTTCTTAGAGGTCAGAGATTCATACTCAGCTAAGCAGAGATCTTTCCCAGGTGCCCTGAGTTTCACTTAGGAAATAATAAAGTTTCAAATCGGATAGATGAGTTCTTCATTAGAGTGATAACTGACCATTACAGTGACTGCCCATCTGAAAGTATCTCTTAATGTTAATCAGCATATTATCATTTATTATTATTATTATTATTATCAAATCTATTCTAAGTAAAGGTGTTGAATTGAGCTCATATAGTCTGACATTTTCAATGGCAGACCTTAAAGTCAGACTGAGTTTGTATCTGCCATTTATTTTGTGGGCATGTTTGTATCTTCTCTGTGCCTCAGTTTGAGCTGCAAACTGAATTAATACTAGAATAATACATATATTAATATGTTATTGTAGGAATTTAGTGAATTTATAAAGAAAAGCACTCAGAACAGTGTTTTGTACGTTGTAAGTCGAATATTGGCTTCCTTTATTATGTAAATAGATAGTTACAACAAAATATAATTTAGACAAATGAATGTATTGTTATTGTTCTAACTTTTTGCAGAATGTATAAGAAAATTCTATGGACAATATTTATATTCAACCAAAGTTACAAAGTTAAAAAGACAAAAAGTTTATCCTACATTCTCATAATAACGTATTTTATTGTCAGAAATGTTTGAAAAACGGTCCATTATTTAAAATTCCTTTGATATTACATTAATTCTTCAAGTCTTATTCTGTGCATAGAAATTATCCATTATTTGCACGTTGTTACTAAATTAATTGACCATGACTTGTAATGAAATCTAAGGTGGATATCAAATTATTCACGCTGTAAATAAATTAATGCTCACAGATTTTGCTTTTATTTTGGGAATATTTGATTCGTATTCCTTTACTCTGTAACTAACTCATTTGCATTTCTTATGGGCCATAATTTTCCACAGATGGGCATTGTGAACCCATAAAAAGTTCATATGACTAATTTAAGTCCATTCTGCTTTGTCTTGAAAATATTTTCAGTAGCTCTTTCTGAGGTTTCTAACTGCAAAGGAACGCCCGGTGAAGCTTATTTCTCTGAAGTGTGACTTCAGTGTAATGGATCTTTCTAACAAACATGTCAAAATGCAAGTACCCAAATCAACTTCGTGTGTCAAAACGTCTTCTAGTGAGATTATAAATATTTCTATGAAATTATGGACAAATTACAATGGCCATTGTGAGATTTAATGTGACTAGTGTAATGCAGTGCAGATAGCAAATAATGATGGACACATACCATGGCTTTGAATACTTCTTAACTTCTAGTGTCACCTCTATATACAGACCTGCGTGTGCATACCCAATGGACGCACATATCATCTAGTGGCACTGTGGGTGAATTATGTAAATGAACTGGTATCAGAACATGTTCTGTTTAATACCATAAATAATTGTTGACCTATAATGGCCCTGTGACTGCTATGTTTTTTCTCCCCAACTGATAGTTTACAGGGAAAATGAGTATCAAGTACAAAAGAAAAACATGAAGAAAACTACTATATGTCCTGGTAAATGATCTGATAGAGGTATACTCGGGGTCCTTCTAGAATACAGTAGAACCACTTCTAGAATTATCAAGAAAAGTTTCTCATTGAAATTGTGGCCTGGATACTCACTGTCTTGGTGGGAGGTTAAGAAATGCTGTTAAAGCATTTCCATGGTTATGGGTTTCAAAGAAGCAGTGCTACCTTTGCCTGAGTAACCTGGAGGTCTCAGTGATCATTTTGATAATTCTAGAAGATCAGAAATTAATTTTTAAAATTTCTAGTACCTAACCAGTTAATAATTTCTCTTTCCAGGTAATACTATTCACAAAACTTTAAGATTTTTATCCATCAGCATTGTTCTATTATTATAGTGTAGAGGATATACACATTGTCCTTTTTGTGTACATTTACATACATTTAACCAATTTGAATTAAATATAACATTAAGATCTGCTTAATGTATGAGCTCACATAAGATATGTTCCTTGTTTTTTAGAAGCCTAACATTCTAAACGGTGGAGACAGATGCATGAATAAATTTACATAATAGAGTTTTTGGTGCCGAGACTATTGCAGTATTAGAATGTTTTGAATCTGACAATGTACTTATGTTCCATGCTGAAATAGTATTGTTTACGTGGTCCACTTGAGCATTGAATCATGGCAGAATGTATACTTGATTGAATACATTTGATGCATGAACCTTCAAAACAACCTGAAATGTTAATTTCAATTTGAGATATTATAAGAAAAATAAATATTAATCAAATTTTTATTATTTGCTAAAAATTAATGTGCATGTTTAGGAGCATTGATTTATGGAGGAGAGTTGTGGAAAAGATGGCAATATAAATTTGAATTTCTTGGTTTGATTCCCAACTTAATCTAATCACAGTAAAAATAGATAAAATTACTCTTAAATGTATAGCCTTTATCAGGGATAGAATATCATATCTGGGGATAAAAAACTCAGCGGTAAGTGACATGTCATAAATCACTTGACTCTTCCGTTCAAAGGCAGATGGAGGTACTTGGAAGGTTAGCTGCAGTGGGGTAAAGAAGGTCGGCATCTCCCCGTGTGTTTTAGGAAACTAGATTTGGACTCACCGAATGAAACTGCTGCAAACTTCTTCCATCCTTCTTATTAAAAAGTCAAAAAACAAAAAACAACAACAACAAAAATAGATCCTGGTAAGGTTATGGAGAAAAGGAAACACTTATATACTGTTAGTGGGAATGTAAATTAGTTCAGTCATTATGGAAAGCAGTTTGGAGATTTCTCAAATAACTTAGAACTACATTTGACCCAGCAATCTCATTACTGGGTATATACCCAAAATAAAATAAATTATTCTATCAAAAAGATACATACAGCACTATTTGTAATGGCAAACACATAGAATCAGCCTAGGTGCCCATCAACAGTGGATTGGATAAAGAAAATGTGCACATATACACCACAAAAGATTAGCCTTTAAAGAAAATAAAATAATGTCCTTTGCAGCAACATGGACGCAGCTGGAGGCTAGACTATTATCTTAAGCCAATTAATGCAGAAACAGAAAACCAAATACCACATGTTCACATATATAAATGTTGGGTACACATGGACATAAAGATGACAACAATCACCATGGGACTACTAAAGCAGGGAGGGAAGGTGAGGGGCAAGGGTTGAAACACTATTGGAATTTAAGCTCACTACCTGAGTGATGGGATCAATCATACCCCAAGCCTCAGCATCACACAGCGTACTCATGTAACAAACCTGCACATGTACCCCTTGAATCTAAAATAAAAGTTGAAATTATAAAAAAAAAAAAACATTAAATTTCTGCATCCTTTGATGGAGACAGAGAGAAAATATGAGTGAGATTAGAATGTTTCTCTGTTGTTAAGTGGCATGTTCTACAGATGTCTATGAGGTCTAGTTGGTTTATAGTGTTGTCAGTTTATGCATAGAAACATGACTCTTTGCCTTTTTTCTCATATTATTGTTATTCATATTAAACTTAGGCATGCAACAAAACCAACAATACATTGTTATATTTATTACTATGTATAATTTTATGTCTTCTAAGGAAGCTGAAAGAAGAAAGACTAACAAATATATATTTATAGCTTTTGTTATATTAATCCTCCTATTTTTCATCTTTGGTTTTCTTTGTTTCCATGGATTTGGGTTAACCTCTGGCATCATTCCCTTATCCCAAAACAACTTTGATCTTAATGGCAACTATATTACACACATATTATATTTCCATATGTTACGTGACCAATGATAGGGTTTGACTGTGTCCCCGCCCAAAAGTCACCTTGAATTGTAATAATCCCCACATGCCAAAATGGGGCCAGGTGGAGATGATTCAATCATGGGGGTGGTTCCCCCATACTGTTCTCATAGTAGTAAGTAGGTCTCAGGAGATCTGATTGTTTTATAAATGGAAGTTCCCCTGAACAAGCTCTCGTTTACCTACCACCATGTAAGACATGCCTTTCTCCTCCTTTGCCTTCTGCCACGATTGTGATGCCTCCCCAGTCATGTAGAATGGTGAATCCATTAAACCTCTTTTTCTTTATAAATTACCCAGTCTCAGGTATGTCTCTATTAGTAGCATGAGAATTAATACAGTCAACAATATATTGTATTCATATTTTCTATGACTACTTTTGTACAATCAGTTAGGAGAAAAAAAGACAGAAAAAAATGGCAGAATTGCCTTTTCCAGTCCCCTTTGCTTTTTCATGTGGATGGCTTACCATGTGTCGGTCATTTGTGTTTAACCTGAAGAACTTTCTTAGTATTTCTTGTAAGGCAGGTTTCAAAGAAATAAAGTCTCTATTTTTTTTCTTTTTTAGGAAAGTCTTTTATCTTTACTTTTCAAAGATAGCTTTGCTGGATATAGAATTGTTTGTTAATTTTTTTCCCTTGAGCTCTAAGAATATGTTATTCCACCACCTAGAGCTGAGTCCTTTTTCTCTTGCTGCTTTTGGAGTTTTTCCTTGTATTTAACTTTCAGCATTTTATGATACATCTCTTTGTATATCTGTTTGTGCTATCCTATTTGGATTTTGTTGAGTATCTTGGATATGTAGATTGAATTAAAAAAATAAATTTGATAAGTTTTCAGCCATTATTTTTCAAATACATATATATATATATGTATTTATATATATATATATATATTTTTTTTTTTCTAATGGTTTCTCTCCCTCACTTTCTTCTGGTGCTCTCATTCTTCTTATTTGGTGCACTTAATGGTGTCCCACATTTCCCTGAGGATCCATGCATCTCCATTCCCTCTATCTTGTCTCCATTCTTTAGATTACATAATCTCTATCAATCTGTATTTATGTTTACTAATTATTTCTCTTGTTTGTTCAAATCTACCATCCTATTGAATACCCAGTTCTTCCTAATTCTCAAATAGCTGTTATTTACTAAATAACTGTTATATATAGTGAATAGCAGACATTTGAGATCTACACATCTTGAATAGATATACTTGAAAGAATATTAGTTAACATTCTATTTCTAGACTTGATACTACATCATTATTGCTGAAATAGTGACTCGACTGCCCTGTACTCTGAACAGCTTTCTTTGTAACTTGGCAAATGTAGATATTACCTGTTTTCAAAGGATTAAAGGAAAAATAAATAACATATGTGAGAGTGTTTTAATAATATCAATATACGGTATAATATTAATAATTCAAATGTAATAAATTCTGTTAAATTTTTTAAAAGTTTATTAAGTATTTATATCAACCCTAGATAACTTCTTTAAAATTATATGAGCAAAGTTACAAAAACAGCTCTGATGACGTTTAAAAAATATTTCTGATGACATTTTAGATGAATATAAATGCAGTAAATATAATTCTGAGTCATGGGACCAACATAGATATAATTCTGAAAACCAAGCATAGGGAGAGTTCTAGAACTGAGAAGATTTCAATATTTGGAAAAATAAACATTCATTTTCTTTTCACAAGGCAAAATTTAGAGTTTGTCTTGAAAAATTATTTGAATTCAATGCCAGCGCTTTCTAAGGATTAAAACTTTTCACTAATGAAACACAGCTATTAAATATTGTCTTGTTGATGGTATTAAAACAGAGGCAGACAAGTCTTTTGTCAGTATTTCTATATGAAGTATTGCTGAAATCTAAATATTTCCTGAAATCTAAAGATTTCTCTCAATCAGCATATTAGTGTTAATAACAACTTGATGAGAAACTTTGTACTAAATGAATTCTATGGTTTGAATTTGTCCCCACCAAAATTTAGGTGTTGCCAATGTGGTAGTATTAAGAGGTACAGCCTTTAAGCCATCATGATTAAGTTATGATGGCTCCTCCCTAGTGAATAGGACTAAGGTCCTTATAAAAGAAGCTTGAAGCAGTATTCAGCTAACTTGCTTTTCTGCCATTTGAGGACACAGTGTTTCTTCCTTCTGGAAGAACAGCAAGAAGGTCCTCACTAGACACCATGTGCCAACACTTTGATTCCAAACTTCTCAGCCTCCAGAATTGTAAGAAAATAAATTTATGTTATTTATACATTACCCAGGGCCACATATTTTGTTACGGCAGCAGAAATAGACTAAGACAATTGGTGATTTTCAAATGAGGTTTAGAGAAAAAAAAAAAAAAATTAAAAAAAAATTGACTCAAAGCCTCAAGCTGAGGATGAAAATGGAGACTGATCTCTTGGAATACCATGTTTTACTCAAAGTAAAATTTTAATGTTTTTAATATATATATATATATAATTTATATATATATATAAATTTTAATTATATATATAAATTATAATTATATATATTTAAATATTGGGAAGTAATGTAGGGCTCTTTGGGAAAAATCAATTTTTTTTTAAAATTTATTTATTATTATTATACTTTAAGTTGTAGGGTACATGTGCATAACGTGCAGGTTTGTTACATATGTATACTTGTGCCATGTTGGTGTGCTGCACCCATCAACTCGTCATTTACATCAGGTATAACTCCCAATGCAATCCCTCCCCCCTCCCCGCTCCCCATGATAGGCCCCGGTGTGTGATGTTCCCCTTCCCGAGTCCAAGTGATCTCATTGTTCAGTTCCCAC